>NC_056575.1:2056312-2128812 GCF_018340385.1 Cyprinus carpio
TATACACACAATACATGCATACATAAATTTATAAAATATATTTATAATATAATATAAAATAAGATAAAAATACCAAAACATCACCCTCCAATAAAGATATATATATATATATATATAGGATAGTATATATATATATATATATATATATATAATATATATATATATATATATATATATACACACACACACAAAAATATATATGGATAAAATATAAGATAAAACTGTAAAATATGAAACACACAAATATGAAATCAAAAAAATTTATATTTAAACTAAGATTTAAGAAAAACGCACACTTAGCCTACATATAATACATATAAAGATTTAAAAATATATTATAAATAAATATATTATATTAATACATAATACCAAAAGACCCCTCCCCCCCCCAAAAAAAAGTTAATTAAAAAAAAGACATTAAGATGTGTGTCTATGGATAGAGAGACAGATATTTAAACATATATATATATATATATATACTATTAAATTAATATATTTTATAAAAATATATTTATGACACATAATATATTAATATTATAATATTTATATTATAAGAGCACGTATATTTTTTACAAGACAATTTATTTTTTTTAAGATCATTTTATAAATATATGAGCTGGGAAAAAAAATATTGATTTCTCAATTTTAATCAATTCTCATTTTCACGAAAGGATATCAATTCTTAAATCCTAAGAATCTTTTGTTTTTAAAAAAAAAATAAAATTAATTTATTATATATATATATATATATATATATTCAGTGACCATATGCACATTAGTCTGCTAGAAAAATTAAAAGAGAATTAAAGAGAATTAAAAGGGGAGCATTTTGTTTAATATATGCACCATATATTCATTATGATTTTTACTGTTCAATATTCAATTTATGTTTGAATAAATCCATCAAGTTTTTACGACCATTTAAAATGTTTATATTTCAAAAACCAAATGTGAGTAAAAATATATAATTATGCACTTAGTTAATTTATAATAACTTTATTATTATAAAAACTTCTTTGTGGGTACTTTAAGCATTTGTGTACAAATCAGTTCATTCTTACCCCCAATATTATAATGTACCAGCTGACTCTCATGTATGTTTTACAGAATCAGTTTTATTGGTAGAAAATTAGCCATATACTGTCCCTGATATACATCTAAAATAATCAATATCGAATTGAATCCATGTGAATACAAACAAAACTGGACTTTGAGTTTCTGTTTAACTTCACATCACGCATGAAAGTGGCAGAAAGCAGGCAGCGGCGGGTGTGTGTGTGTGTATCACGTTGAGAAAATGTGTGTGTGTGTGTGTGTGTGTGTGTGTGTGTGTGTGTGTGTGTGTGTGTGTGTATGTATGTGTGTGTTTGACCGACTGCAGCCACAAGTGGACAGTGTTACAGCCGTTTGGCAGCAATTTCTGACTGACCCTTCAACCCAGAAACACCTTCACAGCTGGAGCATCTGTACAAACCTGATCACGTCATTTACAGTCTGTGTGTGTGTGTGTGTGTGTGTGTGTGTGTGTGTGTGTGTGTGTGTGTGTGTGCGCGTTTGGGGGGGGGGGGGGGGTGTTCATGAAGAAAGCCTGCCAGCAAATACACAGACAGACAGAGATAAATGATAAATCAACGTGATCTCATTCTGTCACTTAAAGCAAAGTTATCAGGGAGAAAGGAAAGGAAATAATCATTCATTTCATCCTAACAAAATCATCTTTGAGTCTGTAATTCAAAGAGTAAACATGCAGAAGCAGCGCTAGGAGATACAGCAGCACGCTATTTACACGCTATTCAGCATCTCAATATTTATGCAGTTGCTCTGAAGTCTTTCAGAGGAAGCAACATTTCAACCAAACAGCCCAAAATAAACTCACACTGTTTCATGTTAGAAGTAAAATACAGAAAAAAAGCCAGTTAAATATAATCAAGGCATGTTTTTCCACACTGTTTTACACTAAATAAAAAAAAGTAATAATATAAATAATAGTAGTGAATCATACATATATATACATATAATTTTTTTATACTACTGGACAAAAGTTTTGGATCAGATTGATTTGTAATGTTTTTTACAGCAGTTTCTTCTGCTCATCAAGGCTGCATTTATTTGATCAAAAATACAGGAAAAAAATTTAATACTGTGGAATATTATTATGATGTAAAATAAAGTTTTTTGTATTTTAATATAAATGAAAATCTAATTTATTCCTGTGATGCGCATATGTATTTTCAGCATCATTACTCTTCAGAAATAGTATTTAAGCATTTAAGGACACACTCTGTAACAATAACACAGAAAAAAAAAGAAGAAGAAAAAAAGATATTTAAATTGAGTCAAAGAAATGAATCAGCCTAACAAGCTTATTAGCTGAAGTCATTCTCGTCATAACACTTGCACATCACGAAAGGATCACGCAACCAGTCAGTCTTTAGGAAACCTAATGGCCAAATAAATCATCATGATACTTACAATGCAAAATCATATTGTGAATATGCAAAGTTGAACCCAGGCCTCATTAGATGGAGCTATAAAGTCAAAGTGCTAGACAAAAAACAGCCCAGTTATGCATCATATTTATATTGCATCTATTATTAGCCCGTTATTAGTTTAGAGGCGAGACGGCATGTCAGAAGACAGTAACACAGTGAGCTTTATAAGGAGCCGAATGGAAAAGAGCATTTCAGAAACACTCCGTCTGAGATAATATTTCCAGCTCTCAGTTATTACAGCCCAACACAAAGTGACCTCAAACAATTTATAACACATATTCATGATGCATTTACAATGATTCTATTGTAGATTTGAAAATTAAAGAGCATTGTGAACACTTTTTATTTGGATATTAAGTTCCCTAAGTAGATTACATACAGTAGGTGCATATAAATGAAAATGATTCAGTATTCCCTCTTGTGTTCATTCATTGTGCGGTTTACTTCTTGCATTAAGCATTTTGAATCGTTTTAGTTGAAATGATGCATCTGAAAATGCGCATTTCAGATCAAATACATAAATATCGAAATATCATCTAGAACTAAAAAAAAAAAAAAAAACATGAAACAGCTTCAGCATCAAAGCTCTGCAGCTCTGCTAGTAAACAGAAATGTAAAGTGATCTTACAGGGTTACACTGAGTAAGTAAACATCGATAAAGTGATACTGAAGCTCTGTAATAAACCCATCTGAAATGGATCTTCATAGTGTCTGATATGAAACACTCTAGATAGGGAGCATCTCGTGTGACACACAAATAGTAGAGAAGTCCAGGACACGCGACCCGACTGATCCCTAAAGAGCTTGACATTAGCATATAGTCATTTTTAAATCACATTCAATCATATTACTATTTTCGATTTAAGTATTTAAGCATTTTCCATTTGTATTTTAGTAGACTTGACTCAAATGATCATTAGACTGTTGTTTAAATAAATAACAAATAAACAAACAACTAAATAAATAAAAATATATAACTATATAATCAACAAAACATCTAAATAACTTCAGAAACAACTAACTAATTAAAAAAAATAAAAATAAACCAAACAATTAAATAAAAATACAACCAAAATAAATTCAATAATCAACTAAACAAATAACTTGTGTTAATAGTAAACTACTAAGCAACTGACTAAATAAAAATAACTAAACAAAAAATGTAAATAAATAACTAAACAACTAAAATGAACTTAAGCAAAATAATTAAAAATGACAAATAAATTAATTAAATTAATCAACTAAATAAATAACTATAAAAAATAAATACCTAAATAAATTAAAAAAAAAAACTAAATAAAATAATAAAATAAGTAACAAATAAGTAAAAAAATAGAAAAAAATATAATAAAAATAATGACCTAATTAAAGATTTAAATACACACACGTACGTACAGGCAAAACAGCCTTTTTCTAAAAATCACATTCGATTATATTACTACTAAGTATTTATATTGAAGTTTTTTCCATTTGTATTTAAATACTTTAATATTCATGCTGGTGCATCCTTTAAAGAGCTTTTTGGAATGCATTAATGGACTTCCTTCTCTGTGAAGGATAAACTGCCTTAAAATCTGGCCAAAAACAAGATATTAAGACAATCATAAGAACAATCATAATGTTGTTGCTGAGCTTTGCGTCTATGTATGCAGCTCACTGGGTTTCACAACAGAGCTGGAATGTGAATGATGCATTTCCACAGACAAAAACCAGACTGACCCAGATATCACACGTATTATTAGAGGTATCGGTACATGTCTGTGAGTGGTCATACAGACGGAAAGAGAGCAGGCCAACACTCCCACAGCGACGCAGAAGAACATCAGTCTAGACTCCACGCCTCATTATTACTAAAGCGCAAACTATACCTTCATTTCCTCACAAATGACTGTAATTATTATTACGCAATACTCAACAGCAGCCGCTCGTTAAATGTCATCTGACAACCAGCGCAAACATGAAATGCTTCATGTTAAATTATGATAATAATATCACTGACTGTAAAGATCTCTAAATAAACAGATCATTTAATTAAAATAAGGCATTCAAGATTTTAAGCGGATGCATGACGAAGAACTGGATTTTCTTTCTTTTGGAAACACAGATGTGATGTACTAACATTCACAAAGCTTCCTCGCTTATTTACTTTATTATTTCATAAATCATCTTAGTTATGAGCTCATTTGCGTATAAGCGCCTACATTTACATATTCATGATGCCGAGTTCAGCCAATCACACAGAGGCTATTTACATATTTAAAGGTACAGTAGCTTAAACAGCTTCATGCACAGTAAAAAAAATAAAATAAATTATAGGTTGTAAATAGGAAGTAAATAAGTAGATTAATTAATTAAAGTATTGTTAAGAAAAATGTTATTGTAAATACAAAATCACAATACAGCTGTAAATTAGAAGCATTAGTACATTATTTTTCCTGAATTCTCTTTTTATTTTGCCATGAAATATTACAATAATAATAATTGTTTTGTTTAAAATTTGTATTTAACAACAACAACAGTAATAATAATAAAAAACAACAACAAACAATAAGTTTCTTAAATACGCTTTTACAGTGAAATATTACAATAGTATTAATTATTTAGTTTGATATTTTAGTAGTAATAATCATGATAATGACAATAAAATAATATTACTATTTTATAAATAGTAATAATAACAATAAGTATTATGTTTCTTTAACATTCTGTTTTACAGTAACATTACAATAATTATAATAATAATAATAATAATAATAATAATAATAATAATAATAATAATAATAATAATAATGTTAGTCTAGTAATAATCACAACAACAATAACAATTAATTATTAATAATAATAATAATAATTTTGGCTGAAGTTGTACTGATATCTTACTACAGTAATAATTAATATTATGTTTAATATAATAATAATTATTAATATTATTATTATTATTATATTTTTCTTAAATACTCTATATTACAGTGAAATATCACAGCAGTAATAATTTTTATTTTGTTTAATATTTTAGTAGTAATAATCATAATAATGAGGAAAAGTTTAATAACAACAAAATAATCATAATTTATCATATTATTACAGTAATAATAATATTGTTAAAAACATACTAATATTATTTACAGACATTTTTAATGATCCAAGCAATTCCACACAGATAAAAATCAACAGATTTCTGACAATATTTCTCAAAGTTTAAGTACATCGGGATGCAAAAGGCATTTTCATGTGAACGACAGCAAATGTTCAGTTTGATCTAGTTCACTGGTGTTTGAGTCTGCAGTTGTGAATGAAGACAGCTTGACTAATAGACACACTACAGACAGACACGGACTCCTAACAGGCTTTTGAGGGCCATTCAGATGAAGAGACGGTTCCCGCTCGCTGACGTGACTCCTAATAGAGCTCTAGTTAAACCTGGACTCGACTCAACAGGATAATTACGGCTGACGGTGAAGAGGCCTTCACTTAATGGAGTGTATTTACACACCGCTGGAGAGTGAAGGGCCTTAAATGTCAGCGTTATGACTCAGTCGACATGTAAACCACACCGTATGACAGATACAGCGTCAAACCGTTTAACCTCGCCCTGCACAAGCTGATATTTACACATTACGCTTGCCGCGTGACTGCAGATAAAGCGGGACGACACTGGAGACGCTCTTGAAGGTGAAGGTTTTGAGGAGGAACTGTGAAATCCAAGTCTGTTTGCTGCGGTTTCGCAGCTTTCAGGGAGAAAGACGAGCCGTTTGGAGGCAAAGCTAAGTTGATTCAGCATCTGACGGAAAAGGACGAGCGGGTCACTCGGATAAGACGTCCAGATCCCGCTGACTGGATCGGGTTTGTCCCAGTTTGGAGTTTCAGAAGGAGATGAAGAAACATTATGATCCGGGAGACTGCAGAGAGTAAGGATACGCCGTCCACAATATCACCCGAAAGTATGAGCGATCAAGAGGAAGGGAAGCGGACAGAGAGAAGAAAAGGTGAAACAGAAATAAAAACAAAAGGAATCCG
This sequence comes from Cyprinus carpio, assembly GCF_018340385.1. NCBI lineage: Eukaryota > Metazoa > Chordata > Actinopteri > Cypriniformes > Cyprinidae > Cyprinus > Cyprinus carpio. Next base: position 2,062,822 of record NC_056575.1, read on the forward strand.
GACATCTAACAGATTTTTGTGCTACTACTTTGTGAACTATTAGGAAACCTCCCAGAACTCCTTAGCAACCACATAGCAACACACTAAAAACTAGAGCTGCATTCCTGTAAAATGCCAAAAAAAAGGCACACCCAAAGTAAATATAATGCATGCTGTTCTTGAACCATTTGGAGTATTTGCATGGTTCTGGTCTCTTTTGAAAGGTGACACTCTGAGATTAGTTTAGAGTGTCACTGGAAGTCTCACTGGTATTGAGTAACAGAACTTTGAGTAACAGAACTTTGAGTAACAGAACTTTGAACACACTGAAAAAGAAGAAGAAGAAAAAAAAACATTCCGCCTACATTTTATTTGTAAACAGATGCTTGCAGATGACTATAGCTGGGAAACACAGTGTGATCACAGCATGAAGCCTGGATTGTTCCTACTGTGTTGACTGTATCTTAAAATGATTTGTTTCGTTCAAATCACAAGAATCTCAGCTTTCCAAAGATATGTGACACGTTTAGCTTTCATTTTTGTTGAGTTGTTGTATGTCACAAAGTTAACCCTCAAAAATTATTATTATTAGCACACCTATTAAACATTTTAAATTGGAATTGATTTTTAATAATAATAAATACCATTATTATTATTATTTTTGATATCATAATTTTTGGCCAAATTATGCAGCGCTACAAAACAAGCACAGCAAAACTGTACTTAACACATTTTAAATTGCAACTGAAATTTTATAATAATATTAATAATTTGTTTTAAAACAACTTAAAAACAGAACAGCAACCACATAGTAATGGCTACATGATACTGAGGAAAAATGTGAAATGCATCGACCTAAAACTTTGACTTTTCATAATTTCACTGAAGCATTAAAATCATTCAGTCATTGCAAGTCATTGCAATATCCAAACTGCAATTTGTACGTTTGCAATATTACAATATATCATGCAGCCATAAATGACAACATACTAAAAACCAACTAAAGCATCCTAATAACCACAAAGCAACACACAAAAGTCAAAAGCCTACAACAATCAAAGAATAAGGGAAGAATCCTGATAACATTCAAACAAATACACTAAACACAGAGACACTGAGCTGATAACCGGAGGGTGTGTTTCACATCTCTAGCACATGCTGTCAGCTGTGTGTGTGTGTGTGTGTGTGTGTGTGGATTGATCAAGACAACATCTCATTTTAGCTGTTTGTACACCTGAAGCGAGTTTGAGGAAAGAACACGCTCTTTCCTGCTCAAAGTCTTTCTTGTAGCTGTTATTGCTGCAGAGATACGAGAATGACCTCTCTATAACCTCCCATGAGGCCGAGCGTGACAGGCATGATACAGCGCTCTATTTTTACTCCGTTTTTGAAGAATAAACTGAAGAAAAGCTACATACGTGCGTGAGAAAGCTGACAGTGACAACAGATAAGGAGGACACATTTAAAGATGAAAGATGCTGGAACAAAACAAGACTGCAGGCTAGATCTCATCTGAACGGATGGAAATGCAGACATCAGAAAAATACCTCTTGATCAATTTAAAAAAGCTGACAGCTGTCTTCTAAGAAGTTGAGATTATCGAATATTTCAAATAAAAATAATAATGAATTTTATCAAATATTTATCAAATAAAAATTCTCATACTTAGAGACATCTGTGCTGTAATTGTCCCATAAAAATAATATCACTTCAATGTAAAATAGTGCTAAAACTAACAAATATTATTTTACGGTATATTATTTTGTAAATAGAATATATGTATAATATTTTATGCAGATTTGTTTTTATTTTAGAATACACACACACACACATACTTTATTTTAGAATAAATGTCTATTTTATTAATTTTCATACATGATGTGAACATGCATACTTGGAATAAGCCAAACATTCTACTAGCATGTGAGTGACAAATTAAGGTTTTACTGTATCATAAATAAATCATTTTAATATGTGATTCCATTAACCTGATATACAGAAGCCCCAAAAGACTTTGTGCAGACTTAAAAACATATACATGTCACTACATTAGAAAACAAAACATCCAAGCCAATTGCATGTATTTACAAACACATAATAAATGCATGACATTAGCGTGCACATGCATTGTTTCTCTGTGTTGATCTGGCCGTTATAATGGCATTTAAAAGCTATGAAAGCATAATTGTGTTGCTACACCATGGTACATTTGTATGGATTTGTGTGGGTTTACATTACGTATATACACAAAGAAGCATGAATTAACACATAAATACTTGTAAAGAGACGTGCAAACAATCATTAGAATATGGTTATAAATCAATCTTTTGCTAAATGCCATAAAATGACTATAAAATTCATACTGCAATAATATTTATTATTGAACTGCCTCGTTCTTTCACATCATGAAACGCTATTAAACTCTCGAATCCTCTCATTTGGAGGTTGATGCACTGTCAAAGCACAACTATTGAACAAAAAACTAACGTTTTCCTCCTTTATTGTTAAAATATTAGTAGACACTGGCTTTGTTTTCAGTGTCATCTAAAGGCAAACGTAAGCGAGCATGTGTGATATAGGCTGGCTGGAGACCGTATGTACATTCAGCATCTGTACAACACCACAAAAACAAAGTTTGATTTGCTATTTAATCAGCGATTAGTGCGAGCAGTGTGTGCGTGTGTAATTGGTCCCGGTGGTCTGCACGGCTTTCTCTTTTGAAGCCGTGGACCGGCTCAGCGGAGGACTTGAAAGCTGTTTGTGCAGATACAGGAAAAAGCCAGCCGTGCAATAATCACAACACAAAAGACAGTCGTGCATTTCAGACCGGCCGAAATGAGCTCGCTAATGCATGTGTGCGAGATTCAAACGAGCTCGACATGAAAGCCACATCCAGCGTACCGCTTCTGCGAAACCAAGGCGTTGGCGGTCTGTTTAACACGGCACCCTGCGTTGTGTTTTATTTCTCCAGCAAACACATCTCTCCGTCTCGTTCTCTATGGGGTTTTACACCTACAGCGGTTCGCAGTGTCCTTCGCAGTGGCGAGAAAGACATATTTGTAATTACTGTCTCGCGCTGAAAATGACACGCAGAGCCGTTAAACAGTGCACTTCGAGGAAGACGCTTATGGTGGACTTTGGACTAAAAACACTGGTCAGTACGTCACATGCATGCATGTTTGTTTATGTGCATGCAAACAGCTACTGCTACTAATTTAATGCTGGTTAATGCAACCAAAAAGTAGAGTTGAGAGACCTCTGGAAGGTGAGCATGACTTTCATCCTCCTGGTCAAAAAGCCTCTTTAAAAGTGTGCTGGCAGTGTTTTAACCAACTGCAAAATTGCATTGGATTTAGTTAAACACCCAATTCTGTCATTTACACACAAACTTGAGTTGTTCCAAACTTGTACGACTCTCTTCTGTGGAACAAAAAAAGATAATATTTTCACAAATCGTCAATGCGATCCAATGTTGTTTGGACCCTAAAGACCACCAAAACATCTTAATATGTGACCATTGATCACAAAACCAGTCTTAAGTGTCAATTTTTTAAAACTAAGATTTATACATCATCTGAAAGATGAATAAATAAGCTTTCAATTGATGTATGGTTTGGTAGGATGTGACAATATTTGGCTGAGAAACAACTATTTGGAAATATGGAATCTGAGGGTGTAAAAAAAATCAAAATACTGAGAAAATCACCTTTGTTGTTGTAAGTGTGTATTTTTAGATATATATTTTTATTATAAAATGACGTTTTGATATATTTACGATAGCAAATTTATAAAATATCTTAATGGAACATGATCTTTACTTAATATCCTAATGATTTTTGGCATAAAATAAAAATCAATAATTTTGACCCATACAAGGTATTTTTGGCTATTGCTACAAATATAACCCAGAGACTTAAGACTGCTTTTGTGCTCCAGGGTCACATACAAATCACACAAAATATAAATCACACAGGTTTCATTTTTGGACGAACCTTTAAGGCTCTCACTACATTTTCTGGTTAATTATTCAATTTTACTCAGATATGCATCACATTACGGTACAATAATATGCTGCAAATGCCACAGATGTTTTAGATGCACACTGACTTCATCATCATCATCACAACCACCAACTCAAGGTTGTTTGGACCTCAGCGTTCTTCAAAATGTCTTCATTGTGTCCCACAGAGGAGCAAAAGTCATCCAGGTTTGAACTGTTGGTGTTTCTTTAAAGGGATAGTTCACCCAAAACTGAAAACTCTGTCAAATTCCGTTCCGCTAAGACCTTCGTTTCTCTTCGGGACACAAATTAAGATATTTTCTGATGAAATCCTAGAGCTTTTTAACCCTGCATAGACAGCAACGTAACTACCACGTTTTCTGAGAAAATAAGTTTGTATGGAGTAGGGCTATAGGTTATTATCTTTTATCTTTTATAACTAACCAAATAAACTAAAAGCTAATCAGATAAATACAAAAAAAATCAAATAAATTAATCTATTTCATATTAAGCCTACATTAAGCCTTACATTTAATAAGGGCATAATATTTATTTATAATATTAATGTCAAGCATGCACATTTGAGCTTCCCTTTAAAAAGCTTCCCTTACAGAAAAAGCACATGCGCAATCAGTGTGAAACCTACGTGTCCACATTTGTTCATATGGTTTTCACACATTTACACCATGAAAATGTTCCAAAACCACGTTTCATGTGTTTCACATATTTCACATGTGATTTTGTGTCACAAATGATGGAAATACGCAAAAATACAGAGAATATTTTGTGTGTACAATCTACAAATAATTCACGATGCAGAAAAAAAGTGCACAGCAATGAAGGGGTGACACTCTAAACCATCAAGAGTGCAAAACACACACACACACACACACACACTGTAACAATATGGCAAAATTGAGCATGAAGACTCAAATAAGAGGTTGAAATCAGATTGATTAACCTCTGATAAAATATTAGTGTTCATTTTTGTTGAATTTTTTTGTTGAATTTTGACGTCTTTCTCTGTGTTCAGGTTTGACTGTAGTAAAATTAATGCAAAAACTGAAAAAAAAAAAAAACTCTAAACCTCTACAAAAAGGTGTTTTTGAGAATGTCTAAATATATATCCAAATCAACAAATTAATAAAAATAACTATTTATGTCTACAACTAGAGAATTTATAAGACTTTTATGTAGAGCTCTATAGAAATCTAGTGGCTAAAGTTTTTTATTTTTTTTTACTCCGCATAAAATGGCACTAATCTGCCTTCAGATATTGGATTTTAAAGGCATTGTTTCCATTTTAACATGAAATACTGGCATAATTGAAAAGTAATATAAAAATATTAGAAAAAAATGTGTATTACTTTCAATGGGAAAAATATTGATTGTAATTATTGCATAAATATTAATTAGTACCATGAAATTCTCTCAAAATACAAAATAGAAAAGAAAGAATATTATTGAACAAAAATATATTACTTTGATTTTACTGGGGAAAAAATAATAATTTCAGCTGTTCGGTCACTTTTGAACAACACAAGTGTGACCCCAAATGAACAATACCAGAGGGTTAAGTTTGAAATATAATAATTAATAAATAAGATTATTAATGTTTTTGAAGGAAGTATTTTTTGGTCACCAAGCAAACATGATGGTCATTGATGGTTCATCAAACATTTATTTGATGAATAATCCAGTAAAATCAGTAGAACTGTGAAATATTATTGCAATTCCAAATAACTATTTCTATTTGAATACATTTTTAAATGATTTTTTTTCTTGTGATGCGCAGCTGTATTTTCAGCATCATTACTCCAGTCTTCAGTGCCACATGATCTTCAGAAATAATTCTAATTTATACTATAAGAACCTTTTTTTTTTTTTTTTTTTACAGGACTTTTACAGGATTCTTGATCAAATAAATGCAGCCTTGAAACACCTTAATTATTCCAAACTATTAACCAGTTTAATCCCATTATGGTACAAAAATTGTGCATTTACATACACAAAGACTTCATCATCATCATTATCAACTCAAGGCTTGTTCTCAAAAGATCATGTTTCATTACTGTAATCGCTCAACATGGACACTAACATCCCACGAAGACGCCCACAGCCTCAACACACGTGAAACTCGCCCAGATAATCAGCGCTCGCCGACTGATCTAAAGAAAATGACTGACAGCAAAGTTTAGGCTGAAAGACACCGGCTGCCAGCATCAGCATTCAGATCATCCATGCCCACATAAACACACACACACACACACACACGTTCTGTATGACCGTGCTATTCTTCCAGTGCATGAATCATCCACACACAATATGTCAAACACACTCATTTCAAACAGTGCCAGAGGAAACGAGCAGACACACACACGGCACGCGCAGGGTTCACGCTCGACTGAATTCCTGAAATCAATAGCTGCTCTGAATGAACAGGGGCGGCCGATGAGCGATAAGGTCGCCATGGAAACGGTCTCGGCGCAGCATCTTCAGACGCGCGCCAGTATTAACCTCTTAAGTGGCAACGGCACACGTGGCATCAAAACACACACACTCACGTCAACATGATGATCACAGCGTCAAACCCTCTACTGCATAAACAGATGGATGAAACCAGGCTGAAGGCATCATGGGAGCACAGGGATGCAAACTAGGAGCTTTATGGTGAATTCTGGGAAATGTGTGCTGGCTAATAACGTGTGTTATAAGAATGTTGCAAGAACCATTATCTGTGAGTCTGTTTGTGCCAAGGTCACAGCTTCTGCTCATTAAAAACGAAGATAGCAGGCTCTTCATCTAGAGAAACTATTAGTCATTGATTAGATAAACAGCCCTACTCATTTAGTCCATCTCTGGATGTAAAAACAACTCAGTCAACCAACATTGGGCCAATTGATGTGTGCATTCACTGCCCACAGACCAACTTAAGACTTACCCACCATTAAAGGAACAGTTCACCCAAAAATGAAAATTTGCTGAATTTACTCAACCTTAGGCCAAAAATTAGTTTGTTTCTTCATCAGATTTGGAGAAATGTAGCATTCCATCACTTGCTCAGCAATGGATGCTCTGCAGTGAATGGGTGCCGTCAGAATGAGAGTCCAAACGGCTGATAAAAACATCACAATAATCCACACCCCTCCAGTCCATCCGTTAACATCCTGTGAAGCCAAAAGCAGCATGAAACAAATCCATCCTTAAAGCATTCTTCAAATTGTTGCTTCTTGACAAAATGTGAGTCCATAATTCATAATAACACTTCCTTCAGTGATAAAGTCCATCTCCTATTGTCTCTCACATCAAAATCAACCCACATGTGTTTATGGTTTTTTTTTGCTTGCAAACGGTGCTTGATCTGTGCAGATTTCTCTCCTAATTCAGTTGACTTTTTTTCACTGAAGGAGGCAATATTACGGATAGATCATTTGTATGTTAGCCGGAAGCAACAGTTTGAAGTTAAAAACGTCAAACATGCAGCTTTTGGCTTCACGAGACATTAACTGATGGACTGGAGAGGTGTGGATTACTTTTGGATTATTGTGATGTTTTTATCAGCTGTTTGGACTCTCATTCTGACGGCACCCATTCACTGCAGAGGATCAATTGCTGAGCAAGTGATGCAGTGCTACATTTCTCGAAATCTGATGAAGAAACAAACTCATCCTAATCTTGGATGGCCTGAGGGTGAGTAAATTATCATAAAATGTTAATTTTTGGGTGAACTATTCCTTTAATGTGAAAACCAATCTCTCTTAAGAGAAATAAGGACAATTTACTCCAAATAAAACAAAACTTTTTTCAGTGAAACATCTGCCATTTAAATTATGCTGATAAAACAATGTATCAGAAAACTTTTTAGTAACAACAACAAAAAAGGGATTTTTTAACTAAAACACACTAGATTTCTATCTCAATGGCCTGGATATAATCAGAGCAAAAAACACATTACTCAGAACCCAAAGCAGCACAAAGAAAAAGCTCTTTAAAATTTTATCTGGCTGATCTCTGCAGTGCATCTGAATTCGCCTGCAACAATCTCAATAATTAATCTTTTCCACTGAAGTTACCAGTCTCTTCCAACCAGTCGTTTATAATTAAAACATCTCAAATGGTGACTAACGCAAAATAACCTCCATTACGCTTCCTATAAGTGTGGGAGGGCTGCGATTCTTTTCTCTCCCTCAATCAGGCCAATTTTAACCAAGACTGTTTGAACAGAGGATAAAAATGCCCTCACTGGAGAAGTTTTATGTTCTGGACACCTGTTACCAACGCATATCTGGAGATTACGCACGTTTAGATGAAAAACACTCATGCATGCACTGTCTCTGATGTGTTTGCCAAGTCTGTCTTGATTTGATCTTAATATGTGACACCTGCCTCTCCGATAAGTTTCTAACCATTACGCTCTGGTTTAGATGCATGCACGAGCACACTCACATTACATCAAGTTTTAGGAGACTCTCTCTACTAACCACGCTTAGTAGTATGCATGGGAATTTAAACACAAAACAGACTTATCTACACGCGTGCATGAGTTTCGGCGCTGTTTTGGATGCACTGGAAGCGCGAGCGCGTAAAGGAGCCGCGCGCAACCGTTTGGCGACTCCGCGCTGCGCTCTTACCCGGGCGGCTCTGGAAGAGTAAGGGTCCTCGAACAGGTTCCAGATGACCGGCTGCCACTTCCTCCACCTGCTGAAGGTACCGTCCGGGGACACCACGTCCTCGATGCCCAGTCGCTTGCCGTACTCGTCGTCCTCGTCGTTGTCCACGTTCATCTCGAACACCTCCAGCGCCTCCTCGGCATCCCGGTGCTGTCGGTAGGTCATCCAGCAGCACGGTTCCACGTCCGTCTCATCGATGCCCCAGAAGGACAGCTCCTCTTCGAACAGCGGCCCGCACACGTCCGCCGGGCAGTGCAGCTTCCCGGTCCGGTAGTAGTTGAGCACGTAGGCGAAGACGCCCGGGTGCCGGTCGAAGAAGTACTCGTTGCTGCGCGCGTTGTACTCGATGAAGCCCCGGACTTGTTGCAGCTGGTCCAGAACCGACTCGAGGTCCGACTCGGAGGCGAGCAGGGCCAGACGCGTGCCCGGCAGAGTCCTCAGCGTGGTCCGGTAGGTTTCGTGCCTCGTGCCCCCGACGTTGAGGATCACCCTCTCGTGCTCGTCGAACTTGCCCATCTCTCAGAGTGAGACATGACGCGAGGGGAGTAACGTTACTCTACGGTGCTGCTGTGGCGAGGCTGGAGTACTCCAATAGTTCGCGAACAGCCTCATTGAAGTGAAGTACCGAACCGAGCGCGTCTCCGAGAGGAATGAGCTGCTCGAATGAACACCGGTGACAGGTGAGAGACGAGACGCGGAAGCAGCAGATCTTCCCTCTATCGGTCCATCATCACCTGCGGCTCGAGCTTCAAGAGCAACAAGCGCGCGCGCTCGCTTCCTCTTTTTCTCTCTCTCTCTCTCTCTCTCATGGACACACCCTTTCTCATCAGTGGCTTTCGACAGCAATATATTCATATAAATATGGATTTTAACCACATTTATTTTCACAGACAAATTGGAATAAAATCCGTGTTATAAAATGTATTCATTCATAAGTCATATTTTATTAATAAAAATAGTTTTTGGGGATTGCTTAGAACAATATCTCTAATTGAACAATCCAAACAAAATGCAAATGAAACCTTAGTTCTAATTTTAGGCTAAATCACTAAAGATTTCCTACATTTGTGTTAATTCGTGACTAAAACTATGCCAGTCGAGCCCAGTTTGGAGCAGGTTGTGATTCATACAGCGTCAAAATAAATAGTTGAGATAAAACAACAACAACAACACTACTCAGACACATTAGTATTGAAAAGCTTATAATTATTAATCATTAATTTATGATACATGATTGTTAACCTCTTGTAATGGTTTGAACATTTTTAAACCTATAGGACTCAAAATAGTTTTTCCCCCCTGTTTGTGGATTACAGAAAACAGACAGCATAAGGAAAACAAACATTTAATGTATTAATTAATAATCATTCATTCTTATTTAGTGATTATTTGTTTTTTCCAAACATTAACGCATATGCAAAATATGTGCGGGTCTAATTAGAGTTTAGATATAAGAAATGCTCTTATTGTAGTCATAATTACCCAAACTAATCTAAGACGTGAAAAAATTATTAGAGATATCTGTATAAAGTATGATAGAGAAGCTGTTCTCTATATGATAGAGAAGTCAATATTCATTCATTCATTCATTCATTCAATCGTTCAAAGCTTATCAAATGTAACCATAAATGTCTAAACCGCTCTTTGGTATTTTTTTGCATGAATCTACATCCATTTAAAAGTGGATGGGGTTTTCTAAACTGTGCAAAACAGGGTTTGGTTTATTTAGGGCAGAGAGCGAATCACTACCGGACTGAACATAATGGAGTGATTCATCATGTCTGACTCACATGAGCTCATTGCAGTATCCAGGGGTCTTTCCCATAAAAACAGAAACCAACCACTGATTCAGGTCGTAGGTTCAAATCCCAAAAGAAATGATTCTTGAGCATAATGATTCATGTTAAGTTTGCACTTTAAGTCCTATAAGTGTTGTTAGCCATATGACAAACTATTAATTGTTGACTGATTATTGCAACAAATACACATTACATCTGGATCTGGATCAGAGCTGTTTTTCTATCCTTCACTTTCTGCGAATACATTCACACTGTGTCAGAGCAGAAAAGATTCGCCTGTGTTATAAACCCGAGGACTCTAGTGCAAAAATAGCAGCACTGTCACATTCAGTGTTGCTGCTCTAAAGATGAAGAAACACGTTTGCATGTCCTAAGACACATGCGGCGCACATGCGTTCCCACACACCAGCGTCGTAATCCTATTTGCATATAGGAAATTAAAAATAGTAGCAAGACTGGGACTGACATTCATAATTCATAAAGCCACAGAGAGGCTGCTACAGCCACTAAGACGAATCTTAACTATGTTTTATCCCATATTTCTGTGCAACTTCAAAATACAATGAATCACAGACTTCATAGCTTGATGTGTTTTCCTCCGGAGCTAAAATTAACATATCGTGAGCTGCTTTGGCAACACATGAATGTGGAATACAACTGAACTAAACACATGCATTTAGTGCAGAGCTCTTGGAACTGGGTAGTGAACCTAGAATAAACAGAAAATTACATTACATTTGCATTCCATCACTGGCTCACCAGAGGATCCTCTGCAGTGAATGGGTGCCGTCAGAATGAGAGTCCAAACAGCTGATAAAAACATCACAATAATGCAAACATGCAGCTTTTTTTCTCAAGACATTAACTGATGAACTGAAGTGGTGTGGATTATTGTGATGTTTTTATCAGCTGTTTGGACTCTCATTCTGACGGCACCCATTCACTGCAGAGCATCCATTGCTGAGCAAGAGATGCAATGCTACATTTCTCCAAATCTGATGAAGAAACAAACTCCTCTACATCTTGGAGTTTCACTCTACATTCTAAAAAAGTAACACTGTGAAATGACACAAAAGTGCACTGCTTTTCTTTTCTGACGTCCACAAATAAAGCATATTTTGGTTACTGAAGCACCACACGGTTTTGGCATTCAGGAAGCACAGAGCTCACATATCCAAAACTGACCTTGATTCAGCTGTAGGTTAGTTGTGTAATTCATCCTCCCACAACTGTCTGTGGTTATTTTAGAGTCTGAGCACTGGATCTCAGCCGGTGGGTCGCAGGTCTGTTCTGATGAGTTCTGGACAGAAGGACAAAACAAAGATAAAGGCACATTTTAATCCTCTATCTAGACTGAAAGATGTTACATTTTGAAATATTAAAATTTTTACTTCATCGGAATAGTATGAAACTTTTGACTTTTACAGCACATTATAAACACACGTATGATTAGAAAAGTTTTAATGGTCTTCAAAACAAATGTCAAACTTGTGATCTTCCTGGTCAAATACGACCATCACAGGAAATGAATGGAAAAAATTAAAAATAAAAACTGAGTACGGAAAAATTTTAGGAGGTACAAAATACAAGTCAGCCGCAATGAAGACTTTGATAATGTCTAAATATATATTCAAATTCAAAATGTAAAGAAAGTCATTATGTTTGAATTTGAAATATGAAGTGCATATACATACATGTGTGTATAATTGAAATATTTTAACTGTATTGATTGAAAATATGTTTATTTTTTTCTAATATTTGAATTGTTTCTAATATTTGTATATATAAAAAATAAATGGTGTGTAATTTAATGAATAGTACAGTATCACAATGTCCCCTCAAAATACAAAATATTAAAAAATAAATATTATTGAAACAACATAATGCAATTATTTCATTAAAAAAGAGAAAAAGTTATGCTTTTTGTATTCAGTGTTATTTTTGTATCGCTCAAAAACTATTACAGTCTTGTTTAATATTTGGAATCTTTTTTTATACTTTGTTTTCATTTTAATTCTTGTAATTTTTTCTATTTGAAATAAATATCTAATTTTTATTCAGTTTTATTTATTTTAGTAAATTTTATTAAGCTTAACTAAATTAAAGTGATGTAAAAAGTTTATATATATATATTACTTCAGTTAACATCTACTTTATTTTAAGTAACAAAAATATTTCGCATGGTTTTAATTTTGGTTTCAGTTTTAGTTAACTATAATTGTCTTCGGTCTGTTTTGAACACACAAGTGTGACTCTGATGCCTAAGTGAGGAATACCATGGTAAAGAACAGTGTTTACCTTTGCACAATAAAGAACGCTGTTATAGTGTTTGGTCACCAAATTCAGGCTCTTGAAGCAAAACCAACAGAGATCCATTCGCTGAGAAGTGAAATAATTCTAGCAGCAATCACATCTTATAATGAAAAACCGTCTCGTTTCTCATTAAATCCCCTGTCTGCACTCATATTAATTAAAAGTCTATTCCCAGAAAGAGACAGGCCCAGGTACGAGGGCAAATGTGGTTAGCACATCCCATTAGGTGTGTAAACGCACTTGATTAAAGCTGAACGTGGCTCTAATTGATGGGAGCAGATTATTCTGGGACGTCCGGCCCCAATGGACTCAGTCTGGAAGGTGAAATCTCACAGCATTTATCTCCATCTGTCATTAATTCACAAGAAATCCTTGTCATGTTCATGCTGCCAGTCAGACTCCAATAAAAACACTACATTAAACAAGTTATGTATTACACAGTGCTCAGGGACTGAGATTTACAGTACAGTAGGTTTGATTCATTACACTGTAGCGTCCTCTGTTGGTCACAGGAAGAATGACACTTTTCAGGACTCTAGGTGACTAGTTTATGGTTATGTGTTAGTTTGGAAATCGTTTAGTTAGCTAGACTCATTATTATGCTAGTGTTAGTCCTAGTTAATATCTTGATTAGCTGACTAGCGATGCAAAATAAGATGGAAAGAGTCTCCCAACAACAAATAAAGCAGCCAGTCACAGTTCAAACCACAATAAATATTAATAATAATGTGCATTTGATCAGATATAACTGCAGTACAAGATTATGAGATGCATTATTTGAATGCCTGGCCAAAGAGGTGTGTTTTTAATCTAGATTGAAACAGAGAGAGTGTGTCTGAACCCCGAATGTTATCAGGAAGGATATTCCAGAGTTTGGGAGCCAAATATGGAAAAGCTCTAACTCCTTTAGTGGACTTTGCTATCCTAGGTACTATCAAAAGTCCAGAGTGTTGAGACCTTAGGGAGCGTGATGGGTTGTAGCGTGGTAGAAGACTAGTTAGGTACGCAGGAGCTAAGCCATTAAGGGCCTTATAGGTAAGTAATAATATTTTGTTACTGATACGGAACTTAATAGGTAGCCAGTGCAGAGACTGTAAAATTGGGGTAATATGATCATATTTTCTTGACCTAAGGACTCTAGCCACTGCATTTTGGACTACCTGTAGCTTGTTTATTGAAACAACTAGCAGTGCATTACAATAGTCCAGTCTAGACGTCATGAATGCATGAACTAGCTTTTCTGCATCAGAAACAGGTAACATGTTTCGTAGCTTGGGAATGTTTCTAAGATGGAAGAATGCTGTTTTTGTAATATGAGAAATATGATTTTCAAAAGACAAGTTGCTGTCTAATATAACACCCAGATTTTTGACTGTAGAAGAAGTAACAGTACACCCACCTAGAAGCAAATTGTAATCTACGAGATTCTGCATACTATTTTTTTGGTCCAATAAGTAATATCTCTGTCTTATATGAATTTAATAGGATAAACTTATCGGTCATCCAATCTTTTACATTTTTAACACACTCTGTTAGCTTAGATAATTTAGAAGTTTCATCTGGTGTTGTTAAGATATATAGTTGAGTATCATCAGCATAACAATGGAAACTAATTCTGTATTTTCTAATGATATTACCAAGGGGCAACATGTATATTGAAAATAGCAGAGGACCTAGGACAGATCCTTGTGGCACTCCATATTTTACTGGTGATAAATGAGATGACTCCCCATTTAAATAAACAAAGTGGTAGCGATCGGACAGGTAGGATCTAAACCACTCTTAAAGCCTGCCCTTGGATACCTGTATAGTTTTGTAATCTATCTATGAGTATGTTCGTGATCTATGGTGTCGAACGCAGCACTAAGATCAAGTAAAACTGGCAATGAGATGCAGCCTTGATCTGATGCAAGAAGTAATTTGTAATTTTAACAAGTGCAGTTTCTGTGCTATGCTGGGGCTTCACCCTTCAAATTCTTCATAGAGAACTTTTTTTTTTTTTTTGCAGGAAGGAGCATAGTTGAGCAGACACAACGTTTTAAAAAATTTTAGGCATAAAGGGAAGATTTGAAATGGGTCTGTAATTTGCCAGTTCACTAGGATCTAGTTGTGGTTTCTTAATAAGAGGCTTAATAACCGCCAGCTTGAATGGTTTTGGGATGTGACCTGAAGATAACGACGAGTTAATAATATTGAGAAGCCGTTCTTCTGCTACAGGTAACAACTCTTTCAGTAATTTAGTGGGTACAGGATCTAATAAACAAGTCGTTGGACACATAATAAGGACACAAACAGATCAATTAGAGACTAATAATCACAGAAGTGCAATAATAACATGTACAACATGTATTTGGAATTTATTTAAGGCTTTCAACAGTTGTTCATAACAAATTTATTCATCTAAACTGCACACCACACACAAGGCAAAAACAATGAACACAGGAAGTATAGAGTCTGATTACATGCCAATCACATCTTTCAATGCTAAACCATATCATTTAAAGGACATGCAACAATATTTCTCTAATAGGACCAGTTGCATGTTTTTAAATTGATGCCCTAAACACAGCAGCAATTGTTGGGTTGAAACAGTCACTAAATATTACTGAACCTTTTGATTTAGGAATCACAACTACTATTTTTTCTTTAACTATTTTCAAAATATGATTGGCAAAATAATGAAAACGTATCATAAAAGAGGTAACAAAAATCTCTTAACATGAAACATTGTATCGGTGCATCGAAAAGCAGATTTATAAAAACATTCGATCTGAAATGTGGCACAGACAGTGACAACGTGGTTGATGATCTTCTTATATTTTTTGTTTTTTGTTATTTTATTGATGATAAATTTTTTTTTTAAAATATAGATCTGAGATGTGTAGCCTCTTCTAAGAACGTCCCATTTGATTCAAAGCACGTGATTGTCAAACCAGAAACATGCAGCTGTGTAAAACCTCCTCCGCAGGCCACGGCAAACATGCAAATGACACACGATCCGCAAAACGTCACTAGCTGCCTTGGATTCATTCCTGTAGCCTCACCGAATCACAGAGGAAAAGGTGATGCATACTTCTGCATATGCATACTGACATACATGTGATTATGACTGACTCAAACTAAAAGAGATACAGAGAACGCTTAAAAGTCAGTATGAAACGATATTCACATCCATTTTACTTCCATAAAGTGGTATATTTTTACACATCATTATTTGCTATTATTGCCGTAACCTTCATTAAATTTCTGCGTTAACTGATGTAAAGATTTCAGAAAGGCAGACTAAGGATTCATAAAGCAATGACTAAACAGTTTGTGGATACTATATTTCCCACCCAGCTGGCCTCGATGATGTCAGCGAAAAGGAACATCGTTTTAGAGGCTAGTTATTACATCTTCTTTGGAATAATGTCACTGATTAATTATTTGATATAGAAATACAGAAAAAAACAGTAATAATGTGAAATATTATTAGAATTTAAAATAACGGGTTTCGGTTTGAATATATTTTAAAACGTAATTTATTACTGTGATAATAAAGCTGAATTTCTGCCGAGTAATATTTTTGTGGAAACCGTGAAACGCTACCATGCAAAAGTTCAGGCAAAGTAAAAAAGAAATTAATCATTTTATTCAGCAAGGATGCATTCAAATTGTTCTTAAGTGACAGTAACGAGTTTCATAAAAATGCTAAATAAAAGATTTCTATTTCAATAAATGCTGTTCTATCGAACTTTCTATTCATCAAAGAATCCTGAAAAAATAAAATGCATAACAGTTTCCACAAAAATATCAAGGAAACTGAAGATTGAAGGAGTAATGATGCTGAAAATTCAGTTTTGCGTCACAGGAATAAATTACATTTTAGAATATATTCACATGGAAAACAGCTATTTTAAATTGTATTAATATTTCACTATTTTTATTGTATTTTTGATCAAATAAAATATAAATGAGTATAAGAGAAAGTTTGGAATTTTGAGTGTAAACAGGATGGATTTTGATGTTATTTTAACTTCAAATGCAGTATAACATGTAGACATTGGCGCTTCATTACAATGAATAAAATAAATATATAAATACATCAACAGATTTGTGTCGATTCTTGTCACCGTTACTCAGGCCTGTTGCGTCTTCGTAATCCAGCCGTCAGATCTTCCGGAAGTTTCTGAGCGACTGTAACATCATCTCCACTGATGTCGGCCGAGTCCTCGAGGGACGGCATACTAGAGTCACTCTCACTTCCCTCCGTGCACTTCTTCTCCTCATCCTCGTCTTCCTCCAACTCCTCCTCTCCCTCAGACTCAGGCCTGGGCTCTGGCTGATCATGTGGCTGTATTTCAGCGTGTGTTTGTGATTCCTGACGAGTTTCCGGAAGCCTTTTGGATGCAGCCAAAGTCTCGATGAGTTTGTCTAGATTGCGCTCACATGTCGGCTCTAAAAGAAAACCAAGTGATTTGCATCACCCAATGCCACAATGCTACAACAGCGTATCCTGTCACTTAAAAATGTGTGAATGTCAGAGCATTACAAATGAAATAAAATATAAAAGCAAGCGTCACTTAGGGATCCAAATGTTTTCTGGCATCACTGAAAATCTCAAGTTTCCAACATACACATATTCACAAATTAAGCATTATTTATTAACGCAACTCGACTGACGTACAGTAAATGGCAGCGTGACCTGCCTGATGCTGGCCGATTCAGAGCTACTTTGTTCATCCCATTTATTTGCTTACGATATGTTATTTTCAAAGATCTGTGAGCTGCTTTACTGAACTTCCATTACTGCAGCATAACTAGTACTTACTCACTGATATGAAAGCAAACTCACATGTAAACAATATGCCTTAAATTAGGATTAACATTAATATATTAAAAAACTTCAATATAAATATACATAAATATGGATAAATAATACAATTAAAATAAAAATAGATAAATAATGAATCTATTATCTAAGGATTTGTTGTTCTTCTAAATTGCTTAATTTCTGAATATAAGTTAAAAAATGTATTAAATAAAATAAAAAAGAATAATATGGATAAATAATAATAAAAAAAAAATCAATTAATAATAAAAATGTATAAGTAATAAATAGATATATTATCTAAGGATTTTTTGTATTTCTAAATTGCCAGATTTTTTATTTTAATTTTTAAAAATTATTTAAATTAAAAACAGATAAATAGGGATAAATAATAATAAAAAACAACCAATAATAAAAATGGATAAATAATAGATAAATAAATTATTTAATGATTTATTGTACTTCTAAATTGCCTAATTGCTGATTTTAAATTAAAAAAAAGATTTAAATATAAAACTAATATATATATATATATATATATATATATATAGATATATATATATATATATATATATATATATATATATATATATATATAAAATATATATATACACACACACACACATACATATAAGGATAAATAAAAATCAATAAATAATAGATGTTGAAAAATAATAGACAGATATATTATCTAAGGATTAGTTGTACTTTAAAAAACTCCTTAATTGCCTGATTTTAATTAAATAAATGATTTAAATAAAATAAAATAAAAAACAAATAATTGCATATAAATAATAATAAATATGGACAAATAATAAAAATGGGTAAATAACAGGTAATTTTATTATGTAAGCATTTTTTGCAATTCTAAATGTAAAAAAAATGACTTAAAACTAAAAAATTAAAACGGCAATAAAAATTTAAAGAAAAAGGGGCACAATGATTTAAAAAGCATTATACCACAGTAATTGTATACTGCAACAAAAAATATTATATAACTAATATATACATATTAGTTACAAGAAGCATCAAAACCAACAATAATAACAAAAAAACTCCAAATACATTTTGGTGCTGAGATTGTAAGGGAAACTGTATTTAATTTCCATAAAATAAGGTGAAAATGCAAGCAAACATTCATTCATTCAATTCATCTTAGCTCTTTTGGCTAAAATAGATGTTTTCATAAACCTGTGATTTATACATGTAACTGTGCGTGACACTAGTTTCCGTGACTCTGAGCAGTGGTGTCACTGTTATTACCCAGCGGCGAGAGTAAGGTGCCTGCGCAGTACTGTGTTAATTGTGTACGGGAGCAGATGTGTTCACCTTCTATCCTGATGTTTGGACACTCCATGCCTCTCTTCTTCATTAGCTGCCGAATGCACTGCAGCTGTGACATGATCTCGTTCTTCTGCTCCATGGCAACAGACTTCACACTGCAGAACAACACCCAGAATAAACAGCATGCAAAACAACAAACCCACGCTGAAAGCCAACGACGAGAGTGTATTTCAGTGCCGCAATCCCCATGTTTCTGCATAACCAATGTGCTTTAACCAAATGCATTGTTGCACGACTCAATAAACCACATTTATTTAAAACAACATGGTTTGCATGTGTTCAAGATTTCATTTTCATGTGCACGTCTGCTCTCACCAGTTGGTAAGCGGGTCCAGCTGGGTCAGGATGGAGTTGAGCATCTTCTCGGTTTGAGTGAGTCTCTGCTCCAGCTCATTCAGCTGATTCTCTGCGGAAAATGACAAATGCATCCGAGGAATCTCTTTCTGAATACATAAATAAATGGTGGCATTTCTAAAAAAAAAAAAGCATTTTTAAGCATCCTCATTCATGCACACACACCAGTCTCCTCTGATTTCTTCGCTCCTCGAGCTGTTTTGGCTTTCTGAGCTTCAGAATCGCTTGAAGATTTAATCTGCAAACACAAAAACGAAGATACAAGCGACTCAAACAGCAAACCAGAAAAGTAGAATTTGTTTTGGTTCCTATGAAAAATTGGCTTTGAAACCGTTTTCATAGCAAATTTCACAAATTATTACAAAGAAACTGCAAATAATGCATTGAATTAAAAATAAAATACACTCTAATAATCTATTTACAATTTTGAAAAAAAAATAATAATTTTAGTACACTGTATAATGAAGTGTATTTTTAGACCCATTCATTTTTTTCATGAATTGTGCCTTTATTTTTATCACAAACAAGTACATTTGCTATCCAAATCATTACTATTAAGGGGGAAAAAATCATTACTGTACACTGTAAAATATATGTATTTTTTATTACGAAGAGTATTACATATTTCAGTCTTTCTTCAAAATTTCTTGTTTTTTAGCTATTTTTATTTTTTATAATGTTTCAAACATTTTTTTTTGATTGTAAATTTCTTTTTAACTTGATTTTTTTTTTATAAAAATAGTTTGTATGTTGATTGAAAAATATTTTTTTTTTTTAGTAATAAAGATGTTTTTATTATATTTTACAAGAAAATACTATTTCAGTCTCTCTCATTTTTTTTTATTTAATATTTAATTCAATATGTTAACATCTGCTGTTTCTTCGTAATTATTGGTTAAATTATTTGTAAATTTATCATTGCATACAATTTCAATATGCCTTTTCTAAAAAAAATAATAATAATGGTATGTAAACAGTAAAAATACATTAATTTGCAAATTTGCAAAACAAAATTATTTAGAATTTAGGAGTTGTTCAGTTAATTAGATGTGTTGCTTGTCTTTTCTTTGTAATTATTTGTGAAGTTTACTAACAATTTCTGAGTGAAAACTGTTTCCACACCAAACATTTCATAATGCATAACAACCAAAGTCAGCACCTTTAGAAACTTATACGCGGCGAAGAGCCCGACACCGATGGCGTAGATGGGCATGAGGGTGAAGACGAAGCCCTTATTGTTGTTGGATTTGTATTTGTCACTCTTCAGCTCCTGCTCCATGAGTTTCTTCATCTGCTGCATGTTCTCCACGCTCTGAGACATCTGAGGCGCCGCGTTCCTGTGGATCTGCTGCTGACTTTTCACACTACCAGCACCGACCCCGGGGCCAGGACCTGCACAAACACACTCAGCATCCTTTAAACACACATCTAGGGTTTATGAAGATGCATTTTAGTAAATTTAAGGAATAAACCGAAGGGAACGCAATATGTCTATAGGTTCTCTACAGCTTCCAAACGATTTTTCAGGTTCTCATAAAACAAGACTTCAAATCTTCATTTTGCATCTCAAGTAAATGTTTCTTGATTTAACTATATTTAGTATATTTAGATATATTTAGTATATTTAGATATCTGAACTGCAAAAATACAGAGTTAATATATTAATTTTTCACATCATTTAATGCCATGAATATGATTTTTAAAATTTTTGCACCTGTTTAAGACCTACAGAAACATTTCACTCCAGTACTAATGTTTATAATGCTCATCACTATGGATAAAAAACAATGGTAGCTTGATCTGCACTTTTACTAAATAGTTTTGAACATGAAAATTATGTATATAACTGCTATACGAAATGACAAACAAACACAATGTCAAAAACATATCAAACAACCACAATAAAAACGTGATACTACGCTGTGACATATACTGGTAAACGCAGAGCCAGAGAGTAAACAAACACAGCCGAGGTTGGTTCGCTCGGGTCCGCACCTCTCCTGCTGACCCGCGGCTCGAACGACTGACCGTCTCTGCCGCCGAACATGCGCGGGAACAGCACGAACACCAGCAGCACCGCGGTGAACGCCATGACGAGCTGCTGCGAGGACGACAGCACCATGTCTGATCGAGAATTAATTCGGTTCAATCTCATACACGAGGACGATTCCCCCTTCGCTGCTGATCCAACGTCTTCTTCGGTTTGTGCGTGAGAGACAGGAGAAATCTCGCGAGAGCGCCGTTACTGACCTCTACAGGCCTGGCGTGGAATTACAGCTGATTCGCTTTCAGCTATTTTACCGTCTGCTCTAGTGATGTGTTGTCTCTATGAGCTGGCTCCTTTAAGTGAACAGTGAGCAGTTTTCTAAGAGACTTTCTGACAGTTTTTTTTCTAATTGCTAAAACACATTTCATGAAACCATCACTTATTTTCTCAAATCCTTAAACACAAACAACTAAATTCACAGCACCCCTGACTCTTCTGGGAAAATCAAACAACTGCTACAAAACCATTTTGCCTGTAGCCTACTCAAAATCAAACAAAGGTTTCAAATCATACACACATTAGTCAATAATATACACACTACAGATCATTCATTAGACACTACATCAAAAAAATGGAGAACACGGTGTCCTATGCATGTAGTTACAAAAAAAAACCCTTTATTGTATATAGTAAATATTTTGCAATACTGTAAAAACACACACACACACACACACACACACAATCAATCCTAAAAATCACACCTAAGTTTGGTGTGTGTATATATATATATATATATCTATATATATACAGGTGCATCTCAATAAATTAGAATGTCCTGGAAAAGTTAATTTAATTCAGTAATTCAACTCAAATTGTGAAACTTGTGAGTAGTTATTATAATACAGCAAACATCACTTTTTGATCTATGGCTTTGACCTTTTGACCCCGCCCCTCCCCCACATGACCTTGACCTTTTGACCTTGACCCCTCCCCCATTCGACCTTGACCTTTTGACCTTGACCCCCCACCCCACCTGACCTTGACCTTTTGACCTTTTAATGGTCACAGGTGTTGCTATGACATCTGTTTGAAAAAAAATCATGTTTATACGTCATCAGTGTGAAATGACGCCATCCGTGAATAATCGGCAGCTGTGATACGACATCTGTTTTGTAATATATCATGTCGTTAGGGATTATCCTAATGACAAGCGTTACGATCACCTGTTTGTAAAACAGACACCGGACCTCCGGTATGTCGTCTGTTACGGAAGACAAATGATGTCTCTGCGAGACCATCCGGCGACAGGTGAACTTAGGGTGAAAGATTTTACGCCCCGTCACTCGGGGCGGAGTTTCCCCAGCAGCGGCGGCGTCGGATTGCATTCGCATAGATAAATATGGCTGACGGCTCCCTTGAATTTCTGAGGAAATCAGAAAAAGAGCTGTGAAAATACATAGACATGGACTTCTTATACTCACCTAAAACCCCTGAGAAGGAATTGAATGAAGAAATGATGGAAAGGCTGACTTTGGCGCAGAGAAAGCCGTAAAAGAGTAATTTGTGCTTGGCAAGGTTTCTCAGTGAAAATACGGACAGTGTGCGAGAAAAATTAATCAAGAACAAAGATAATGTGAGCTCATATCATAATACGAGTGTACTCACTCTCAAATATAATCTGATGACTGTATAAATCGTTTCACGGCGATATAATAAAGGTTTTAAAATAAAATCCTAATAATTAAATGAAAATAAAACAATCAATAAAGAAATAAAGGTTCTTTAAAAAATTAAATCTACCCGTGAAATAGTAATTATTTGACTTTGCTATGGTCGTAAACCTTACACATGTCTATATGCTATTTTCAGACACAGAGCAGAAAAGACATTTTTGCAGGGCCTCTGTTTAGCTGTTCCAAAATACCTCTATTTAAAGGCAAAAAAAAAAGATCACCAATGACCACCTGTATATCTAACGGCTGTAATTCTATTTTATATATTTTATGTTAAAAGTATATTTACTATCCATTTCATCTATCGTTTAAATATTGAAAACCCATATTACATTCTTTATTTAAAACAATATATTTATATTATTGCTGTATTTTACTGTATCTGCATCCTTCTATTTATGTCGTATACTGTAAGAATCATTGACTAGCAAAAAGATTCCTATTTCCCGAAAGGAGGATTTTGTAACACTGTTTTGAAACCTTGAACTTCAGGTTTGTGTATCATCTGCGGCCAAAGTCTGACAAAAGAGAACATGTTTTTGACTAAACTGTTTGATTTCGACCTGGAAGTTTGAAGTTTGTACAAGTTGGTGTGTAGTTTTGAGGTTGTGTTTATAGATGTGAGAAAACGGTGAATTGTTTAATGAATTGATGGTTAGCAATCGATACAAACTGTAATGCATTTTAATGCCACAGAACATTGTAAAACTCACACATGCAAGTCAAAAAGCATACAACACCACACATTACATACTAAGCACTTCACTGCACTCAAAAACACATGCAAACAAGATTGCACACAGACTGAAGTAGTTTAAGTCTCTGGTTCTTTTAATTGTGATGATTTTGGCTCACATTTAACAAAAACCCACCAATCTCAATCTCAAACCCACCGATCTCTACAATTTAGAATACTTCATAAGACCAATAAAATAAAACATTTTTAGTGAATTGTTGGCCTTCTGGAAAGTATGTTCATTTACTCTACATGTACTCAATACTTGGTTGGGGCTCCTTTTGCTTTAATTACTGCCTCAGTTCGGCGTGGCATGGAGGAGATCAGTTTGTGGCACTGCTGAGGTGGTCTGGAAGCCCAGGTTTCTTTGACAGTGGCCTTCAGCTCATCTGCATTTTTTGGTCTCTTGTTTCTCATTTTCCTCTTGACAGTACCTCATAGATTCTCTCTGGGGTTCAGGTCTGGTGAGTTTGCTGGCCAGTCAAGCACACCAACACCATGGTCATTAAACCAACTTTTGGTGCTTTTGGCAGTGTGGGCAGGTGCCAAATCCTGCTGGAAAATGAAATCAGCATCTTCAAAAAGCTGGTCAGCAGAAGGAAGCATGAAGTGCTCCAAAATTTCTTGGTAAACGGGTGCAGTGACTTTGGTTTTCAAAAAACACAATGGACCAACACCAGCAGATGACATTGCACCCTAAATCATCACAGACTATGGAAACTTAACACTGGACTTCAAGCAACTTGGGCTATGATTAATCATCACAATTAAAAGAACCAAAGACTTAAACTACTTCAGTCTGTGTACATTGATTTTTTTTTTTTAAATATTTCGTTTCACAATTTGAGTTGAATTACTGAAATAAATGAACTTTTTTACAAGTACATCTGTACATTGTGCTGCAAACAAAAAAACAAGAGGTAAATCCGGCCCTGTGCTGGTTGGAGCGGTTCTCATTCTCGAGTCAAGAACCGGTTGCATCAGTTTTCGGATCATCAGGCCTCAGCACGCGGGTGGAGGCCCACAAGGCCCGCTACGCGCACACCTAAGCCACAAAGTCTCTGTTCACCTCCACCATCAAGACAGCCATTACAATCCCCAACATCATCTTATGCCTTGGCTTCACCATCCATCCCTCCCATCGGAAAATGGACCGTCGAGGGATTGAGACAACCGCTGTCAAATTCTGAAGTTAAGTTTTCTTGAAAAATGAGCAAAACTCAACTTTATGATCTTTACATCACTCTGGAAAATACTAATTCACCTACCTCCAAAAAGGTAACTAAAGCGTGCAAGACTAAACATCATAATGTCTCCCTAACGTCATCTTCTTCCAGATCAAGTGCCAGCTCCCCTTGAGCATCAGGATGCAGAAGACCATCAGCAAGCCCCAGATTCGGCTGCTCCTCACACTGTACTGCCTCCCTCCTCCTCTCAACCAATCACTGCATCGCCTTCTGCTGCCACGCCGCATGCAACATCGCCCACTGGCGTGGCTTTCCAACCTCCTATCCTTTCCACTCTACCTCTGGCTGTAGATGCTAGCGTGAGGCTGCCTATGCTAGCCACTCAAGCTCAGCCACCTTACTTTTACCCTTCCGCTTTATCTTTTCCCCATCAATGGCCAGCAACCCCTGCTGCAGATGTCCAAGTAGGGCATCATCAGCCAGCAACGCAAGCATACTGGCCTCCTCCCTCATTTCCATCTTTCTCTTCATACAGGCTTCCCCAAGCACCAGGGGCTAACCCATGCATGAGGCTGCCTCCGCAAATGTTTATGGCCCCTCCTTATCTTCCTTCTAACCCTTCTATCCAAACTAAACCTCAGTATACTTTATTCACAGGGGCCCCTCTACCTATTCCTCCAAATGCTGCTGCTCTGGAACCACCTCCTATGCCTAATACCATCAAATCTCAGATTCTTGTAGGAATTCAGAGCGCTGGCTCTGGAGGCAGACCCATCACCAACCCTAGTACCTCACTATTCGCAACTCATATTCCCATAACTTATCCCTTAAAACCTCTCCTTGACTCGTCAATCGACTCTATCCTCCAAACAGTTTCACCCAAAACTATCCATTCATATCAGCTTGGAGATGTTTAAAAGATTTTCACTTCTCCTATAACCTGCCATTTCCTGATTTTTCTCTCCTCACAATTACTTAATTTATTTCCTACCTTAATTCTGTGAAGAACCTCCAAGCAGGGTTTATTAAAGGTTACTGAAGTGGCGTTCAATTTTTTCATAAACTAATCTATGGCTTCCCCTCCGCCGAAATAAATAATTCTCAAACTTCTCTTCTAATCAAAGGAATTCAGCACTCTCGACCATCAAACCCTGATTCCAGACAACCTATAACTCTGGACATCCTTACAAAATGCATCCAAAATCTCCGCACAGGGTACCATTTGATCTATACCTCTCTATACCTCTCGTACCTCGTACACCTCAGTACCTTGCCATGTTTTTATTGGTTTTCTGAGATGCTCAGAAATTGCAATAACCTCTAAATTTAACTCCACCCAACAATCTCTGATTTGTCCATACTTAATAGCGTTAATAATTAAACAAAGTAAGATGGACCAAGAAAGAAAAGGCCACTACATATACATTTTTAATCTCCCATCTCCTATTCAACCTTTTCAGGCTCTCTTTTCTTATGTCCAGGAATGCTTAATCTAAAAACACTTAAAACTGATCCTTGCTCAATCAGGCTAACCCGCAGAAAATTTTTCCACCCACTCATTTCACATCGGGGCAGCAACTACAGCAGCTCGAAAGGGTCTCTCACAGAATCAGATACAGGCCCTCGGTCGATGCTCTTCAGACGCTTTTAAAAGTTACATCAGGTATAATCAACACCACATAAAGGCAGCCCATGTAGCCCTGATCAGTAAAAAAAAAAAAAAAAAATTACAGAGCTTTTAAATCACGTTGTTTACTCGATAATCAGAGGCTCTCCTTCCCAATGCAGTAAGTCACAGCTCCTTTGGTCACAGTAAGCGCCTTCCAGCCGTTGTTTCACATCTCCTTGGGGGGAGAGGCAAAGGGGACTCTCCCTTCTGGTTCAGCAGAGCCGCAGCTCCTTTCGGACGCAGCTAGAGTCCCACCATCGGTCGCGTCTCCTTGCTTATTCAGCATCGGAAGGGCCTCCCCTTCCCGTGCAGCAGAGTTGTTGGCTCCCTTCGGTCGCAGGTTTAATCCTCAGTCTGTCGTCTGCGTAACGCTGCATACTCAGTCTGTCATCTGCGTAACGCTGCATAGTCTCCCACTCGGTGCAGTAGAGCTGCTGGCTCCCTTCAGTTGCAGTAGGAGCCCTCCATCCAACGCGTCAAACCGTGCCTCGAATCTCCTTGCCTATTTAACATCTGACGGGGCTCTCCCTTCCGGTATAGCAGATCCTCAGCTCCCTCCGGTTGGAGTGTGAGTCCTCCGTCTGTCATCTAAGTTACGCTACGTACTTGGCGGCGGACGGGGCTTTCCCTCCCAGTGCAGTAGAGCTGCTGGCTCCCTTCAGTTGCAGTAGGAGCCCTCCATCCAACGCGTCAAACCGTGCCTCGAATCTCCTTGCCTATTTAACATCTGACGGGGCTCTCCCTTCTGGTATAGTAGATCCTCAGCTCCCTCCGGTTGGAGTGTGAGTCCTCCGTCTGTCATCTAAGTTACGCTACGTACTTGGCGGCGGACGGGGCTTTCCCTCCCAGTGCAGCAGAGCTGCAGGCTCCCTTCAGTCGCAGTGAGAGCTCTCCATCAGATGCGTCAAACTGCACCTCATATTCAGCCGCAAGAGGGACTCTCCCTTCCGGTGCAGTGAGAGTCCCTCATTTGATATCTGCCATCATGCTCCTCTTCTAGCGGCATGCAGGGCTCGTCAGTCCGATGCTGTGAGCCGCAGCTCCCATCGAGCACTGCACAGGCTCTCCCGGTTGCCCTGCACCTTTTCTCTTCACAGCACGCACATTTTGGGGTGCAACTAAAATTTTTCTCTCTGGCTGCTGTCCCATGACTTTAAGTTTCTTTTGGGGAGTTATTTGGGTTCGGGCCATATTCTGAGCTCAGAGCCCTCCCCAGGACAGCACACCAAAATATGTTCAAAATATGATAGCAAAATATATTTGCTATCAGATTAGATGTAAGGGTGAACTCATTAAGCACATCACTGCCTGTTACTGTAGAATTTGGGTGCTTGGTCGCAAAATTAATTGTAAACTTTTCAGATCATGATTATGATGTTTTAACTGACTGAAGTTATGATTAGTGACTTTATATATTTGAATGTGTGTTTTCATCCCGGCCCCAGACGAATGACTTTATTATTATTATTACTATTTTTATTATGCTTTAAATGACAGATACAGAACAATTCAACAGACATTATAAAGCAAGGGGAACAAAGGATAAAAGAAAAGAAAAGTAATGAAAAGAAAAGAAAAAATTACAATCATAGACATGCATGACCTTTACATTACTCAGATTTTGAAGATAGAACACAAATGGACAGTTTTGATTGCATTTCTATTAGTACAATGTTGAACAGTACAAAAGTCATTTTCCAACTCTTTATTAAACACTGTAAAACAGGGTCTTTTGTTAGCAAATTTACACTTATGAATGTGAAACTTGACCAACAAAATAAATAGATTAATAACAAAAACTTTGTTATTCACATTATCATAATTAAAATATCAAAAAATAAATTTTCAAAATGCTAATTGAAATGAAAGAGTACCCTTTCTTTGATAAACATAACTACAGAGCCAGAAGATGTGGGGTACAGTTTCCAAGTGCAAAGAGCAAAAAGAGCAATTAACATCAATATCCTTCTTAAACTTACTGAGAAAATGTTTAACAGGATAGAATTTATGAATTATTTTGAAAGAGATTTATTTTACCTTGTTTGTAATAAACACTTTCCCACTTAGGATTTCTAACAAATTTAGTACAATAATCAATAGAGCAAGGCTTGGTAGCAACCTCCTTTAAAAATAGAGAACGAA
The DNA here is from genome assembly GCF_018340385.1 of Cyprinus carpio. Lineage (NCBI taxonomy): Eukaryota > Metazoa > Chordata > Actinopteri > Cypriniformes > Cyprinidae > Cyprinus > Cyprinus carpio. Next base: position 2,091,545 of record NC_056575.1, read on the forward strand.
TAGATTTGTTATTTTTAGTCTGTGAAAAACAAATTTGACCACATATTGTGTCAGTTAGATTGACTATGGGCATATCAACCATTATCACATCTCTAAATAAGGAAAAAATAACAGAATTAATTTTAGAGAAAACAAGAGAAAATTCCTAGAGAGTCACAGGAGAAAATTAAAGTGTGCAAGAAACTTATCACATGTCATAAGATACCCTTGAGCTTAAACAAATGACACACTAAAACAATACCCTTATCAAAAAAAAATACTTTTGTGTTTATACAAAATACAACTATTGTTCCAAATAAAATAATGCTGAGGAGAAAAAATGTGCTTATCAGTTTCAGTTCTTAATCAGTTTCCAAGCCAACAAAGCTTGAGCATGAAAGGAAGATAGTTTCACTGGCAAAAAATGTGCTTATAAATCAGTTTCCAAAGCAACAAATCTTGAGCATGAAAGGAAGATAGTTTCACTGGCAATTTCTCATTCGTATAATCACACATTAGTAAAAAAGAAAGACCCCAGAGTTGGTCAAATATAAATTTAGGAATAAAATTCCACAAAGGTTTACTCAAACAAAATTTTAACTGATTAATTTTGAGAGTATTATTTAAAGTAGAGAAATCCAGAAAGTCAAGTCCAACGTTTTAAAGGGAATTTATGACAATAGATTTACGAATGTAGTGAACACTGTTCTTCCATAAAAAATGTAATAAAATCTGATCAATAGATTTAACAGTTTTATATGGTCGAAGCAACATAGGTTAGTCTAGAAATTCCTTCTGCTTTTGACAGAAGAACTCTACCTTCTTCTGGGGGGACGATAGACGACTTTACATCATTACGTCATCGCGAATGACATCATTACATCATGACCTCGGTTTTTCGAACCGGTTCATTGAAACGAACTGTCCAAAAGAACCGGTTTGTGGAAAAGAACCGGACTTCCCATCACTACTCCCCATTGTGCAATAAAAATATGTGCAATACCACTTTTATTTAACATACCACCCTGTACCTTATTCCATCCTTAAATCTTATTCTATTCACTAGACTATAGCACACATGTACATACAATTTTTGTTTATTTATATATATATATATGTGTGTGTGTGTGTGTGTGTGTGTGTGTGTGTGTGTGTGTGTGTGTTTTGTTCATTTCAAGTTCAAGTTCAAGTTGTGAACTGTGGACATACAGTGGAATGAAACGTCATGTCTCACAGGACCATGGTGCTACATAAACAATATAACCATACAACATGTAAGAACAACTTTTAGACCTACATAGCTAACTATCTGAAGCGGTAATCTAACTATACATATACTATAAATAATTTATTATACATACACATAACCTAAGACATAACCTATACAAGTACTTTACATAATGACTGTGCATGATATTGTGCAAAAGAGGTATTTAAAGTTAAGAAGCAAGTAGTGCTATATGATTTGTGGTGCGTTCACAAGTAAAACGTTTCTTTTAAAGATCTTTTTAAGTCCTTGTAACATGAAGTGTTTATAAGAAAGTGTCTGGTGCGTAAAGAGAGGAAAGAGTGTGTTTTTCTACAGGTGGTTTGTCCAGCCCACTCACCTGTGTGTAGCACACTCAGAATTGCACAATGTTCTTAAGGTTTTCAACAGTTTTCATGTGGTGCATGTGGTGTGGTGGGATGTGGGGGAAAGGGTCCTGGTTTCAGGAGCTAGGGTTGTGAATGAGGTTTCAGAGGGGGGTGGGGTGATTGGAATTGAGGGCTCTCACAGTCTGGGGGAAAAAGCTGTTGAGCAGTCTTGCAAAGTGGAGTCTGATGCTCCAGTACCATCTTCCTGATGGCAAGAGCTGGAAGAGGCTGTAGGAGCGATGGGTGGGGTCCTTCACGTTACTGGTAGCTTTACTGGAGCATCATGCAAGGAAAATGTCCAGAATGGAGGGGAGAGGGGCACTGATGTTCTTTGCAGCTGTGTTCACTGTCTGCTGGAGGGTCTTGCGGTCTGCTGCAGTACAGTTCCCGTACCAGATAGTGATGCAGCTGGTCAGCACGCTCTCAATGGTTCCCATGTAGAATGTGGTGAGGATGGGTGGAGGGAGACTTGCTCTTTTAAGTTGCCACAGGAAGTGGAGCTGCTGTTGCGCATCCTTGGAGAGTGATGTAGTGTTGGTGGTCCAGGTGAGGTCTTCTGTTATGTGCACCCCCAGGAATTTAGTGCTGCTTACTCTCTCAACAGTCGAGCTGTCGATGCTAAGTGGGGGGTGGTCAACAGAGTTTCTTCTGTCCATCACAACATCTTTTGTCTTACTCACTTTGAGGGACAGGTTGTTTGCACTACACCATTCAACCAGTTGTGCCACTTCCTTTCTTTAGGGTGTTTCATCATTGTTCCTGATGAGACCTACCACAGTTGTCTCATCAGTAAACTTGATGATGTGGTTGAAGCTGAACTTGGCAGTGCAGTCGTGAGTCAGCAGCGTGAAGAGCAACGGGCTGAGGACACAGCCTTGTGGGGCACCTGTGCTCAGTGTGGTAGTGCTGGAGGTGTTGTGGCCAACACAGACTGACTGAGGTTTTCCGGTTAGAATCCAATTACAGAGGGAGGTATTTAGGCCCAGCAGGTTTAGTTTGTTGATGAGATGTTGTGGGATTATTGTGTTGAATGCTGAGCTGAAGTCAATGAACATTCTAACATAGGAGTCTTTGTTTTCTAAGTGGGTAAGAACCAGGTGGAGGGTGGAGGGAATGGCATCGTCTGTGGGGCGGATTGGACAGTATGCAAACTGGAGCGATAAATCAAACATATGCAAACATACTTGGCAAGAAACTCTTTCTGACTTCAAATTAAGAAAACATTAAATCAGTTTGACAACGCATGTGCTGCAAACGCTCACAACACGACCAAATTTTTTAGTTCTTTTATTAATGAAGCTATTTATAGTATTTGCAGTGCATTTCTGTAGTCTATTTTGAGGATTTGCAGAACATGTTGTTGATGAAGATGTTTACCTTATTTGCTGGTGCTTTTTCTATTTGCATGTGTTTTCTTCAGTTGCAGTTCTCTCGATCGTTAACACGCATGGTTTGTAGCACAAACATTTTTACCGTTTACTGTACGTGTACTTGTTCTTGTAATTTCCCTGTCAACATTTACGCCTAAGGCAGGCACTACATATAGACAAAGCAGGCAATTATCTAGGGAAGTGATTTTCAAACCGGTTCTGTGAGTTATTTATCACACCTGATTCAACTCATCAGCTCATTAGTAGAGACTGCAAGACCTAAAATGAGTGTGTCAGATATAGGGAGACATAGCAAATGTGAGGTGCTAGTGGTGCATTCAGGACTGGTTTGAAAACCACTGATCTAGGGCCTTGGGCTTTGAGGAGGGGCCTCCATAACATATTCCACCATTCAAGACAAAATACTATCTTCGTTGTTCATTGCATATAGTTGAATTGTCACTCACCTACAGTTAAACCAATTAATGTTGCTGTTTCATAGCGAATGCATCATTCAGCTTCCGCGAAGCAAAAGGCGAAATATGCAAAGAAGTGCAGCTCCTACTGCAGGCGTGAGAGTTCTTGTCATCTGTTTTGGAGTGATTGCAAATTTTGCAATGCATTCTATATACTTTCTGTCATTTCTGGACAGATCATTCACCTCTTTATTACGAGCGCCACTGACGCGCACAGACGCGCCACTTTGAATTTACGAGTACAATGAAGGACATCACGTTGGGAAATTACTTGCAAAATGAATTATGATATGATTATCTATTATACATTTTACAATAAGTTTAACTAAATGTGCCACAATAAATAAGCCTACAATAAAACGTGATCAATTTTTCTAATAAAGGTGGTCATGAGTAGGCAGTGTAATATAGTGGTGGTGCAAGATTATGTTTTCTCCTCTTTTCAGTTTATGTGCCTTTTTTAGATAATGTTCGACTGTCTCCACAGCATTTTAATAAAGTGGTATTTTCTCAATAGAATTCAAATAGATTGCACGTTTACTATCATTTATTAATGTTTTAAAAAAAGACCTCAGATGTGAATATCTTCTAGATTACATTAGTGCTCTAACATAACACTTTAAACACTAACAATTTCAGTTTCAACTATAGAAATTATCCTCTTTTCTGCTTAGTGGTCACTTCTTTCACTTCCATTTGATATGTGCATATTTAAGGTAACAATCCAATACATAATATTAAATCTGTAGTCTAATATTAAATCTGTATTATTCCTTCTTAAATCTGTAGTCAATAAATGGGAGGGTGGAAATAACAAAAGCAATGATGTTCATTAAGGCTACTGAAGAGGTATTGCAAATTACTGCATAATAATAATAATAATAATAATAATAATAATAATAATAATAATAATAATAATAATAATGGCTGCTATCCATTAAAGTCTGATAAATATGTACATACAGTACCGGTCAAAAGTTTGGACACATTGCTATTTTTAATGTTTTTGCTCATCTAGCCTGCATTATTTGATCAAAAACAATCAGCCAAAGTTTTGCTGTATGAACACAGTAAAAGCATTTTCAAAAACTGTGTACAATGAGGTGTGTGACGGGACGAGCCAACGACAGACACAGTGGGCGTGGCGTCAGGCCTCGGAGAGGTTTTTATTTAACAGAAAACCCAAAACCAGGGGGAATAAAGTGTCCAAAAGGGGAAGAGTGTCCAAAACAACAGGGAATCTGGTGTCCTCGTCGTGCTGCGGGGTTCGTGGGGGTCTGGCAGTGTTCACGGAGGGAAGGGTCCAGGTAAGGGGCGGAGTCCGGCGGCCGCACGTGCTCCCCTCTTGGGTCCGGGACGCGAGGGGCGGCGGCTCCTTCTAGCGGCCGGATCCTTAGGGGTGGCCGCGGGCACCTTCAGGGGATGGACGGCCTGGCATTCTGGCCTGATGGCCGTGTAAACGGGTGCGGTGCTCATCCGGACAGCGGGTCTGGCAGCTCACGTCTCCGGTGGTGCTGGAGTCCCTCAACGCACCCTTCCTGGACCCACGAGGACACCAGTGTGCAAGCACGGGGAAGAGACCGGTCTCCCGAGGAGAGGCATGTTGGGCTTTTAAACAGCGGCGGTGATGAGGCTCCATTTCCTTCAGGTATGCCCCATCACACGCCGCCAGCCCTGACTCGTCCAGCGCCCCTCCTCTCTCCCACACCCACTCCTATCGGGAGCCTGGTGAAGGGCGGCGATTTAGGACGGGGTGCCGGTGATTATCAGGGAGGAGGCAGCTGACTCGTCACAGGTGATATTGTTGTGATAACCTTTAAGGTAGGAGTTTTAGGGCGTGGTGAAGTTGCTTTTAAAATACTATGAATAAAGCTTGATTCTATCTGCAGCAATATTATGCAGGGGGTGGAGATGAGATCCAGGGGGTGGAGATGGGTAGGTTCAGGGGTGGAGATGGGATCCAGGGGGTGGAGATGGGTAGGTTCAGGGGGGGTGGAGATGGGATCCAGGGTGTGGAGATGGGATCCAGGGGGTGGATATGGGTAGGTTTAGGGCTGGAGAATGGATCCAGGGGGTGGAGATGGGTAGGTTTAGGGGTGGAGATGAGATCCAGGGGGTGGAGATGGGTAGGTTCAGGGGTGGAGATGGGATCCAGGGGGTGGAGATGGGTAGGTTCAGGGGTGGAGATGGGATCCAGGGGGTGGAGATGGGTAGGTTCAGGGGTGGAGATGGGATCCAGGGTGTGGAGATGGGATCCAGGGGGTGGATATGGGTAGGTTTAGGGCTGGGAGAATGGATCCAGGGGGTGGAGATGGGTAGGTTTAGGGGTGGAGATGAGATCCAGGGGTTGGAGATGGGTAGGTTCAGGGGTGGAGATGGGATCCAAGGGGTGGAGATGGGTAGGTTCAGGGGTGGAGATGAGATCCAGGGGGTGGAGATGGGTAGGTTCAGGGGTGGAGATGGGATCCAGGGGGTGGAGATGGGTAGGTTCAGGGGTGGAGATGGGATCCAGGGGGTGGATATGGGTAGGTTTAGGGCTGGAGAATGGATCCAGGGGGTGGAGATGGGTAGGTTTAGGGGTGGAGATGAGATCCAGGGGGTGGAGATGGGTAGGTTCAGGGGTGGAGATGGGATCCAGAGGGTTGGAGATGGGTAGGTTCAGGGGTGGAGATGGGATCCAGGGGGGTGGAGATGGGTAGGTTCAGGGGTGGAGATGGGATCCAGGGTGTGGAGATGGGATCCAGGGGGTGGAGATGGGTAGGTTTAGGGGTGGAGATGAGATCCAGGGGGTGGAGATGGGTAGGTTTAGGATGGAGATGGGATCCAGTGGGTGGAGATGGATAGGTTTAGGGGTGGAGATGGGATCCAAGGGGTGGAGATGGGTAGGTTTAGGATGGAGATGGGGATCCAGTGGGTGGAGATGGGTAGGTTTAGGGGTGGAGATGGGATCCAAGGGGTGGAGATGGTTAGGTTAAGAGGTGGAGATGGGATCCAGGGGGTGGAGATGGGATCCAAGGGGTGGAGATGGTTAGGTTAAGAGGTGGAGATGGGATCCAGGGGGGTGGAGATGGGTAGGTTCAGGGGTGGAGATGGGATCCAAGGGGTGGAGATGGTTAGGTTCAGGGGTGGAGATGGGATCCAGGGGGTGGAGATGGGTAGGTTCAGGTTCAGGGGTGGAGATGGGATCCAGGGGAGTGGAGATGGGTAGGTTCAGGGGTGGAGATGGGATCCAGAGGGTTGGAGATGGATAGGTTCAGGGGTGGAGATGGGATCCAAGGGGTGGAGATGGGTAGGTTCAGGGGTGGAGATGGGATCCAGGGAGTGGAGATGGGTAGGTTCAGGGGTGGAGATGGGATCCAGGGTGTGGAGATGGGATCCAGGGGGTGGATATGGGTAGGTTTAGGGCTGGAGAATGGATCCAGGGGGTGGAGATGGGTAGGTTCAGGGGTGGAGATGGGATCCAAGGGGTGGAGATGGTTAGGTTCAGGGGTGGAGATGGGATCCAGGGAGTGGAGATGGGTAGGTTCAGGGGTGGAGATGGGATCCAAGGGGTGGAGATGGTTAGGTTTAGGGGTGGAGATGGGATCCAGGGGGTGGAGATGGGTAGGTTCAGGGGTGGAGATGGGATCCAGGGAGTGGAGATGGGTAGGTTCAGGGGTGGAGATGGGATACAGGGTGTGGAGAGATGGGATCCAGGGGGTGGATATGGGTAGGTTTAGGGCTGGAGAATGGATCCAGGGGGTGGAGATGGGTAGGTTTAGGGGTGGAGATGAGATCCAGGGGGTGGAGATGGGTAGGTTTAGGATGGAGATGGGATCCAGTGGGTGGAGATGGATAGGTTTAGGGGGTGGAGATGGGATCCAAGGGGTGGAGATGGGTAGGTTTAGGATGGAGATGGGATCCAGTGGGTGGAGATGGGTAGGTTTAGGATGGAGATGGGATCCAATGGGTGGAGATGGATAGGTTTAGGGGTGGAGATGGGATCCAAGGGGTGGAGATGGTTAGGTTAAGAGGTGGAGATGGGATCCAGGGGGTGGAGATGGGTAGGTTCAGGGGTGGAGATGGGATCCAAGGGGTGGAGATGGTTAGGTTAAGAGGTGGAGATGGGATCCAGGGGGTGGAGATGGGTAGGTTTAGGGGTGGAGATGGGTTCCAGGGGTTGGAGATGGGTAGGGTTAGGGTGGAGATGGGTAGGTTTAGGGGTGGAGATGGGATCCAGGGGTGGAAATGGTTAGGTATAGGGATATGTAATGTGGGAGGAGTTGGATCTCGAGTTGGAGTTGGTGCATGACTGTAATACCAGTCTACCTTCATGCTAACTCTTCAGGAACTGTCCACTTAATATAAAGTGCAACATTCTGCACACCAACCACAATTTATTTGCATAGCCTAACTTAATGGCCACTGCTGTGTAACATCAGAGTAATTACATGATAAATCTAATATAAAGCGTAACACTTTCTTTATCAAAAAGTGCTGTTAGTCCTGTTACACATTTGTACTTACACATACCATTCAGTGGCTTGTTACATATGCGTAATTACACAAACATTAGGGCTGTAGATACTATGTACCAATGTGTACTTACACTGTGCTTACATACTATGTACACATCTAGTTACTATGTAAGTGCACGGGTATTAGGGACACAATATAAATTGGGACCGAAAAAAGTCCACAGAAGATGGTTTTGCCTGATATTTCCCTGTTATTATTCCTCCAGACCCATTTCTATTTCCAAATGTCAGGCATGCATAAACACACTTTGAACTATCAGTGCAATAAGCATTAACTTAATCAGAACACCCTCCCAGAAGGACAGTCTCCCGGAAAGAATGAGTTATAAAGGAAACGACCCTCAAGTAAAAAATGTAAATGATTGTGCTGCTTTTTTGGCATGAGCATAGAAATCTTGTCAAATGACCTGGGCTCCGTTTCCCAAAGCATCGTAAGAAAATCATAGAAACTGTTTTATAGTCTATTTATGATCCACATCAGATGTGTTAAATCCAGTTCTACCAGACCGACTTCACCAGGAATAACTGATCATAAATATGAAAGCTACCATTGGCTGTTTGATGTCAGGCTAAGCTTTATGAAGCTAACATGAAGTTTGTCTTGAACCTTTTTATCTAGTTTTAAATTGTTGTATTGCAGCTGTCATCTAGTTTCACTTAAACACATAAAATAGAAGCTGTTTGTCTGTAAAAGATGCAGAATTGCATATTTAACTTGGATTTCCCCCTTTTCCCTCAGAATTCTGAGTTTACATCCAGCAATTGTCTTAAGCTTCCGTATATATGTGACATTCAAAACTGTTATATTTACTTTTTTTTTCAAGTCTTATGGTCAGGTTGTGGGTGACTTGTGACATGCTGCTCTACTCAATAATAGATTCATTTGGAAATGTCAGTTATTTCCTACCTATGCTTTTAGTATTACAAATGTACAGCATAAATTAACTTTAAACACTAAAACTCTTTTAAATGTACTCAAAAACACAGATTTTAAGAGCACTGAATTACATGACTGAAGTAGTATTTTCATGTAAAACATGCTCCAATAAACTTTTTTATAGTGTACTCAATACATTTGAACAGCTATCACTAAAAATTCAACTAAAATGTGTTCATCTTTAGGAAGTGTGCAACCAGTAGCGTAATATCAGGAATATTTTTTTCAGTGGTAAGTGAAGGTTACGCCCTTCATCTGTGAGCGCTTGATAAGCAAACAGCAGCTTCACTTTGCTTGACATGTGAGTTTCAGTTTACACACATTCTCTGTGAACTCAAACGAACCTCTTCCTGCTCACATTTACTTCAGAAATCAGACCTCAGCAAAGGTAATACCGCTCTCTCTCTATATAACTCTTTATAACAAACTGTGAAATTATTAGAAATCAATGTTATTTAAGAGTAACATCATAACACGGTTACTTGGTTTTGCATGTTTTGCTCAAATTTGAGTTTCTTTAAGCATTAAGAAAAACTGAAATAATAATAAAAAATAAAAAAACGCTTTAAACCAGTCGAATGAAATGATGCATTTCTAGCTGCACCAGTCTAGCAACAATGCATTATGATGATGTATATTTAAGACTGCAAACAGAGCAGTCCGTCTTTGGAACTGAAACTATGCAATTTATAAGATCTGACCTTGCTGAAGGTGAAATGTTGACTCACATGTCTCTAGTTTGGAAGCACAATGACATCTCAGGTCTCAAAGACGGTCCTGAGACTGGAGGCTGAAGAAGTCCAGACACTGAAAGATGGAATTAATTTTAAGAAACAACCAGAGGACGGCAAATGTTACATCATCTACAAAGGCAAAGACAAAATGCGAGCGTGTAGGAACCAGTGCAAACACCAAGGAGGACTCTTCATTAAAGACATAGAGGACATTGACGGCCGGTAGGTGAACAAGAGAACACCGTTAATAAAATATGCCTTAAATGTGAAAAATGCTGCCATAAAAAGTGAAGGCAGCAATTGAACTTAAGGTTTTCAGTTGAAATACAGAAGGTGTTTTTTTTACAGTGCAGAAATCATTCTAATATGCTGATTTGCTGCTCAAGAAACATTTTTATTACTATCAGAGTTGAAAACAGTTGTGCTGCTTCATATTTTTGCATAAATTGATCAAAAATGACAAAGACATTTATAATGTTACCAAACATTTCTATTTCAAATAAATGATGTTCGTTTGAACTTTCTTTTATACAAAAATATTCAGTATTTTAAATTTTTTATTCATTGATGATTATTGGAAATGTTTATTTAGAAGAAAATATGCATATTAGAATAATTTTTGAAGATCATGTGACACTGAAGACTGGAGTAATGATGCTGAAAATACAGATTTGATCACAGGAATAATTTACATTTTTACAGTATACTGTACTATACACACACAGAAAACAGTTATTTTATATCATAATATAAATTATAATAATATTTGACAATATTACTGTTATTACTGTATTTTTAATCAAATAAATGAAGCCTTGGAGAGCAGAAAAGACTTATTTCAAAAACATTAAAGGGTTACTCCACCACAAAATGAAAATCTTGTCATTAATGTTGTTCCATACCTGTAAAAGCTTCATTCGTTTTCGGAACACAATTTGAGATATTTTGGATGAAAACCTGGATGCTTGTGACTGTCCCATAGACTGCCAAATAAATAACAGTGTCAAGGTCCAGGAAAGTATGAAAAGCATCGTCAGAATACTCCATCTGCCATCAGTGATTCAACTGTAACGTTATGAAGCGACGAGAATACTTTTTGTACAAGAAGAGAACAAAAATAGCGACTTTATTCAACAATTCCTCTCCTCTGTGTCTCTCCAAATCAGCGTAGTGCCATTTTGGCAAATCTGAGCAGTACGCAGATGACATACGCTCTTCTGTGTCAGCCGCGCTGCACCGATGCACTGTTTGCTTTCAAACCAAAGCATAAATACATGTAAAAAACGTATCCTTGTATCCTTGACACTGTTATTTATTTGGCAGTCTATGGGACAGCCTCCCAGTTTTCATCCAAAATATCTTAAATTGTGTTCCAAAAACGAACAAAGCTTTTACGGGTTTGGAACGACATGGGGGTAAGTGATTAATGACAAAATTTTCATTTTAGGATGGAGTAACCCTTTAAAAAATCAAATTCAATCTAAATTCAACACTGTAGAAATATTTGGTAACAATTTACAATAAGGTTCCATTAGTTAATGTATTACATTTATTACAGTATTTATTAATCTTTATGTTATTTAATGAAAATACAGTCATTCATTGTTAGTTCGTGTTAGTTCACAGTGCATTAACTACTGTTAATGTTAGTATTGCATTAATAAATGTTGAAATTAACATGAACTAAGATTAATAAATGCTGTGGAAGTATTGTTAATGTTTAGTTCATGTTATCTAAAGTAGATAACTGAAAACCTATTGTAAAGTGTTACCAAATATTGATTACGAATGAATCATTAAATATGTGCGCTTGTGTGTTTGTCTAACAGAACAGTGCGCTGCACCAAACACTACTGGAAACTGAACGTGGCCACTATGGAGTACGTCAACCCTCCAGACAGCTTCATGCAGGACGAACTCGGTAATGTCACAGTTATTTAACAAGAGTGCAGTGAAAACTATTTCATACACTCTTGTTCTTTATTGGCATCGATGGTTCTATAATGAACCTTTCCATTGCATTTGTTCTTTACACTAAGAAACATTTACTGAAAGGTTCTTTGGGGGGAAAAATGGTTTTGTAACCTTTATTTATAAATGACATTTCAAGTCATTTTAATTGCAGCTAATATATAAATGTGACCCAGGACCACAAAACCAGTCATAAGGGTACATTTTTCAAAATTGAGATTTATACACCATCTGAAAGCTGAATATATAAGCTTTCCATTGATGTATGGTTTGTTAGGACAGGACAATATTTGGCAGAGATACAATTATTTTTAATATCTTGAATCAGAGGGTGCAAAAAAAAAAATCTAAATCTTGAGAAAATTCTTAGCAATGTATATTACTAATATATTTATGGTGGGAAATTTACTAAATATCTTCATGGAACATGATCTTTACTTAATATCCTAATGATTTTTGGCATAAAAGAAAAATCGATAATTCTGACCCATACAGTGTATTTTTGGTTACTGCTACAAATATACTGTACACCAGCGACTTAAGACTGCTTTTGTGCTCCAGGGTCACACATAATATGTTGATGTGTATTAATTGTATAGCTGTTGGAAGCGATCGCTGTGTTATTGTCTTACTGTGTAGAGGCAGTGCTGTCAGATACTGACGGTAGTTTAGAGCTGCTGGAGTTGAATCCTCCAGACCCCTGGACCGCAGAGCCCCGAGAAGCACAAGAGCTACACGCCGGAGAGATTACGGTAGGATCAACACCCAAATGAGATCTCATTAACATCTCTTACACAGTAATAACACTCTTAAAAATAACGTTGCTTCAAAAGTTTCTTCAAGCGATGCCATAGAAGAACCATTTTTGGTTCCACAAAGAAGCATTCAGTCAAAGGTTCTTTAAAGAACCATCTCTTTCTTACCTTTTTATAATCTGAAGAACCTTCTTTCGCCACAAAGAAGCTTTTGTGAAACAGAAAGGTTCTTCAGATGTTCTTTATGGAACCATTTAGACAAAAAAGTTCCTCTATGGCATTGTAAAGCACCTTTATTTTTAAGAGTGAAGGAGAACAAATGAAACTTCTGCTCAAATCTGTGTTAAAATGTTTTTTTATTTATTATTATTATTATGAGGAGGCAGTTAGAATGGAAGAGATGAGAGGTAGGTAAGGGTGCTGTATTTCTGATGTAAACAAACTGCTTGAACATACCATAAAGCATGTATGTCATTGTTTACTGATTGTTAAGTCTTGACTCACACATCCACACCCTTGTGAACATACTGCGCCAATTACCACTTGATTACTTCCGGTTCAAAGAAAACGACAGAAGCTTGATTTGCAACCCGGAACATTCCTTTAATATTTGACCAAACTGCAATAAAATACCACAGAAAAATCAATATGCAGCTCACGTCACTGAAGCACAAATTAATACTGTTCCTAAGTTGGGGTCATAAAGGGTTAGGTTTTTGTTTGAAGATTTTGTTTTTGATTTTATCCAGCAAGGATGGATGCATTAAACTGTCAAAAGTGATGTTTATAATGCTATAGAAGAATTCTTGGTAACATTTTCTATGAAGCCCGTATTTATAATACATTGTACGAGTATTCTCAAGGCATTATAATGAATGCATAATGTATTATTAAAAACCTTACAACATGTTATATCATCTTATAAGTATTCATAACAAGTTTTAATGCATTATAATATTTACTTATTTGTACACAATGAACACAATGCATCTATAACTTACAATGAATTATATTTCCTATAGTTGTAATGTATTATAAGTCTCATATCTTGGCATTGTTAACTTGTTACTTTACTTAAAGCAAACAGAGACCACTTAAAAATAATGACAACAACGACAACAATAATAATAAAAATATTATTTTTTCTTAATCAGCCGTAAGATCAGAGATCTGATCAGATGAATGTGTAATGTAGCACATTTTATTTTAACTATATTTATTGTAATATCAGTAAAATACTGTACAGATCTTAAATAAATGTGACCCTGGAGCACAAAACCAGTCTTAAGTCGCTGGGGTATGTTTGTAGCAATAGACAAAAATACATTGTAAGGGTCAAAATTACTGATTTTTCTTTTATGCCAAATATCATTAGGATATTAAGTAAAGATCATGTTCCATGAAGATATTTTGTAAATTTCCTACTGTAAATATATCAAAACCTAATCTTTGATTAGTAATATGCATTGCTAAGAATGTCATTTGGACAACTTTAAAGGTGTTTTTCTCAATATTTTTTTTATTTTTATTTTTTGCTCCCTCAGATTCCAGATTTTCAAATAGTTGCATCTCAGCCAAATATTTTCATATCCTAACAAACCATACATCAATGGAAAGCTTATTTATTCAGCTTTCAGATGATGTATAAATCTCAATTTCAAGAAATTGACCCTTGTGACTGGTTTTGTGATCAAGGGTCACAAATATTCCATTATAAATTAAGTGTATTTAACATGGTGTTTATTGCGTGTTATAAACAACCAGTCTCATAAAAGTTTTAATAAAAGTATTATAATTGTTGTTATGATTATTTATGAGATGAAACAACAAAATTTTATCACAAGTTCTTTTATAATACACTATGCATTCATTATAATGTGTTATAAAAATGGGCTTCATTGAAAGTGTTACCGATTTCTTTTTCCAAATGTCCTATTCATTGAAGAATCCTGTGTGTTTCAGCTGACCTACATCACACATGCATGTATGGAGCTGAAAGCTGGGAACAAGCGGATGATGTTCGACCCGTGGCTCACAGGACCAGCGTTTGCGAGGGGCTGGTGGCTCCTTCACGAACCTCCGTCTGATGCCATGGACAGACTCAGTCAGGCCGATCTCATTTACATCAGCCACATGCATTCAGATCACCTGAGGTTAGTGTCTGATCCACCATATTGTATTGTATTGTTTTATGCCATAAAACTGTACATTCTAAATCAAACTTTTTCTATCAGCTACCCGACTTTGCAACAGCTTTCCACGAAGCGTCCAGATATTCCCATTTACGTCGGAGACACTTCACGGCCAGTGTTTTGGTGAGACTGAAATCTAAAGCAGAGTTTGCTTCATTAAAAGGATGCACAATTAATCAAATTATAACTGAAATAGTGATTTAAATTGCACTGATGTTATGGCTATCACTTCTAAACTTTTCTGTATATATAACATACTTAATAATTCACTCCAGTTTTATACGACCTCAAATTTAGATGAGATTTCTGATCATCATTTAGGCTAAATGTTATTCTAGTGATTATTCTGGTTATTGAAAAACACGTAGCATGGAAATTGCTGTTGTAAATTACACTACAACATACACCTGCTCGGCCACAACTTTGTTGGAACCCCAACTGTTTCAGAGGAACTACATTCTTTGGTGGAAGAATACTGTTTTTATTTATATCATTTGTTCTGTTTTATTCTGTGAAACCTTACTATGTATATGGAATAGCCGTTTTATAAAAGCAATACGCCCCGTGAAGTGTAACAGCTAAGAGGGTTTTAGGCACTCTGCTTCGCGCATCTTAGCTGTTATAAATTCACTGTAAACCACGGTTTATTGGTGCTTATTGTTTTATTATATTACTTTTATTGTACAGAAAGAGAGCAAAGAACATTTACATTATCAAAAACATAATCACTGACTTCAGTCTAGCCAGAGTTCAAGCACTCTCCAAAAACTCCCAAATTATCTCTAACTCAAAGAATCATTTCAGCATAAAAGGGTTCTTCAGGACAACGCACTCTGAAAAATAACGTTTTTTTTTAATTGAAATCTGTGGCTCTGGGAAGAACCTTTCACATCTACAGAACTTTTCAATTTCCCCAAAAGTTTATTTATAGTGAAAAAGGTTCTTTAGAGTTTTTAATTGTTCTTCAAACTGAGAAAAAAAGGTTCTTTTAGGATTTGTTCACTGAAAAGTTATTTAGGAACCAAAAATGGTTCTATATCCATTTTAGCTTATTTGGCCACAGAATTGACCTGAGTCTTTTGTAATAACTCTTCCTTAAATAGACCAAGATAAACATTCTCCAGCTGGGGGTGTACTGACCGTGAGATTAAATCTGGGGAGTTCACATCCTGTTGAGGTCATTTAGAGTATACACACCCAAATTTCTACTCTTAAATCTTGATTAGGGTTACATCTGTGGAAATGAGACAAATGAGACATTTCAAACGACACCAAACATGACTGCGAAAAACATTCGAATTCACATAAAATGTGTTTGCATAAATACTTTAGTGAACTGAGGAAATAGTGAGAAGTAGGAACAAATGTGAAGGAGAAAGAAGTGAAAGTTGTTTTGGTGGGGTATGGGAACAGATGCCTGAATGTTAAATCACTGTTTGTATTATCTGTATCTCAGTATTCGAGATTCTTCCAGCCTAACAGAGTGTACACCCTTGAAAATTCGCATCAGCAGTAAAGTCTTAGGAGGACGTGCCATATGAGACATGTTCATTCAAAATGAATGTGAAAAGTGAAAGTCGTGACATTTGCCAAGTATGGTAACCCATACTCAGAATTGGTGCTCTGCATTTAACCCATCCAAGTGCACACACACATCCGGAGCAGTGGGCAGCTATATCCAGCACCCGGGGAGCAACTGGGGGTTCAGTGCCTTGCTCAAGGGCACTTCAGCCATGGGTAGCTACTGTGGGTGGAAGAGAGCGCCGTTCATTCACTAGATTTTTCCCACCCTTATTGTTTTTTTTAAATCTGTAACTGCCAATAATGAGGTGACTTTGGCATAGAGACAGATCTTATTTAGGCCACGCTCCCACTCGAGGGAAACAATCAAACCGTCTCCATTGACTTTCTATTGCGGGAAGCTGCCTCCTTGTCATTTCTGACTTATAGCAAAAAAACAGAACAATGTCTAAAAGCTGCTGTGTGATCAGGTGTACAGCAAACAAGCTAAAAAAAACAACAGTGACAGGAAACATTCAAAATAAAATGTGGTTTCTCAATATATGTCTCATCCTTTGATATGATTAAAATAACGAATGTTTCCTGTCGTTGCTGTTTCCTTCAAGAGGGTGTAGTTCTCAGAGTAATATGACATGCTGTGCTCTACTTTTGTGTCCTTAAACGCTTGTTTTTTTGGGGTCAACAGCTTAACAATATAGTTGTTGTTTTTTTTAGCTTGTTTGCTTTACACCTTGTCACTCAGCAGCTTTTAGACATTGTTCTGTTTTTTGTAAAAAACAGTAAGAAATGACTAAGATGCAGCTTTCCACAATACAAAGTCAATGTAGAGGATTTAATTGTTTCTCTTCCGGTGGGTGTGGTTTTCAGGTTATGACTTGTGTGGCTCTTTCTCTATTAACAGATGTGAACAACAAAAAGGCGGAAAAATCTGTAACTGCCAAAGCCACCTCAATATTAACTGAGTTGTAGTAATACTGAGTTGAATTCGACAGTTCTACATTTGAACAACAAATCGTAATATATGAGGATTTGTAGTATTTTTTGTTTTTGGGTTGTGCAGCCCTATACATAATTTTAAAATAAAAACAATGAAAATAAAACACTTAACAAGAAAAGATGTACTTGCATATCATGTGACCATTAATCGACATCGGAGAACTGTAAACATACTAATGTTTTGTTAAACTGAAATATTAACTTAAATTTAAATATTAACTTAAAATATCTTATGCCTAAGGGTTTCAGCTGACAAAAAAGTTTAGGGATCATGTGATCCAGATCCAGAGACCCTCTGACTTGTGGAATAACAGTCTGTGTTTTCATTTCGTTGCAGGTATCTTGAGAAAAGTGGAGTGAATTTAACAAACATCAACGTGGTGCCGTTCGGCGTGTGGCAAAATGTATGCTTTTTTTCTTTTCTTGTACTCTTTTTCACGTTATATTTTTCTTAATTTGGCTTTTCCATCACTTGAGTCGATGAGCACCTGCGATTTATGATTCTGATGGACGGAGTTCATCCTGAGATGGACACCTGCTTGATCGTGGAGTATAAAGGTATTTTTACACTCATTTACACCCATGGGTTGTGTGACATTGTGCTGTTCTGCCTCTGTTCGAGGAAGGACTAATAGCTTAAAAATAAAGAGGTTTGGTTGCATATTTCTGCCTTTATCTACAACATGTGTAGGTGTCAGGACAGATTACATGCATGCATGCATCTTAATGCAAAGTTTAAGTGCACAAAAACAAAGCAATATTTTCAAGGGTGTGGAATAATTAGCTGTTAATTTACAGCCTTACACTCTCAGAAAAAAGGTACAAAAGCTGTCACTGGGGTGGTACCTTTTCAAAAGGTACACTTTTATACCTTTTAGGTACTATGATTTACACTTTAGGTGCTAATATGTACCTTTAAGGTACCAATATGGATTCTTTAGGTACAAAGTTGTGACTTTTGTACCTTTTTTTCTGAGAGTGTAGAAATGCAGTTTGAAGTTTCTAAACTGCCTTCTGGCACATTTAAACTATCAGAAGTTAAATGATGCTTTTAAAATAGTCTTTTATGTTCACCAAGGCTGCATTTGTTTGATCAAAAATACAGTATAAAATATGTAATATTATCCTCTGTTTCCTGAGTGAATATATTGTAAAATGTAATTTATTTCTTTGATCATTACTCCAGTCTTCATGATCTTCAGAAATCATTCTAATATGCTGATTTGCTGCTCAAGAAACATTTCTGATCATTATCAGTGTTGAAAACAGTTGCTTCATATTGTTGTGGAAACAGGGATACATTTGATTCCTTGATGAATAAAGTTCAAAAGAACAGCATTTTTTTTAAATAGAAATCTTTTATAACATTATAAATGCATTTATTGTCACTAATGATCAATTTAATGCATCCTTGCCGAATAAAAGTATTCTATTTTTTCAATAAATAATTAAATAAAAACTGGCTTACATATTTCATATATTTTATTACATTTTATATATTTTTTTTTTCTAATTATAAAAATTAAGATTTTTAATAATAAATGTGCACTTTAAAATTACATTAAAAACAATTATTATTTCATTTTACACTACAAGTTACAAAACATACGTTTCAAATTCTTCATTTAACGATCATTTTACACCCTCAAGCTTTTATGTTGTGTGTTTATTTGATACTTGTTGTTACAAATCTGATAAATGCTGAAAAAATATGTCCAAAAAAATAATATGAATATGAATGTAAAGTGGCCCGCCGAGTTTTGAACAGTAGGGCAGTGTTACATTAAGATTATGTTGAAATGGTGAAATTGTGAAATTAATGGTGAAACTCAAAGTGCCTAAACCCATTTTGAAATGCACAGTGTTGCTAAAAAGTTTGTATAAACTCAAAAATAGGTCACATGATCCTGAACACGGTGGACTGCACCAGACCCAACAATGGCCGTCTTCCTCACGGCGTTGATGTGATGTTGAGCGACTTCGCCGGCGGCGCCTCCGGTTTCCCCATGACCTTCCACGGCGGCAAATACACCGGTGAGTCACGCATGCCGCTTTAAACAGGTGCTTTATGGGAACTGCCAACCTTTCAGGACAGTCAGAAAATGCATAATGACACAAAAACAAACAATGCTGTTGTTGTTTTTTTACTGACAGAAAGCTGGAAGGCAGGTTTCATCAAGAACGAGAGAAAGAAGCTGTTAAACTATAAGACGCAGCTGGTGAAATCCCTGCAGCCCAAGATCTACTGCCCTTTTGCTGGATACTTCACTGAAGCGCATCCCTCTGACCGGTGAACACACCTCTTTTTTTAAATCAGCTTTATCACAGAAACTTATCGAGCTAGTCAATATTTAACTACTGCATGCAGGAACACACTGAAAACATCAGTACTGTATAATATTATAATAAAAATGATTTTTATTACTATTATTAATAAGATATTTTTAATTGTATCATTGTTAATAGTTATTATAAAAAAAATTTATATCACTATTTTTAACTATTCATATTAATTGCATTATTAATAATAATAATAATTAGTAGTAGTACTAGTAGTATTTATATTACTAATAAATACTGTTCTTTTGAACTTTTTGTTCATCAAAGAATCCTGAAAAATAAAATGCATCACGGTTTCCACAAAAATATGAAGCAGCGCAACTGTTTTCAACATTGATAATAATCAGAAATGTTTCTTGAGCAGCAAATCAGCATATTAGAATGATTTCTGAAGATCATGTGACACTGAAGACTGGAGTAATGATGCTGAAAATTCAGCTGTGCATCACAGGAATAAATTACATTTAAACAGATATTCACACAGAAAACAACTATTTTAAATTGAAACAATATTACTGTTTATTACTTCAATATTACTGCAATTATTTCAATCTTTTGACTCTAGTGTATATATGTAATGTATGAAATGTATGAACATGACTAACAGGTACATAAAGGAGACAAATATCAAGAACAGCGCAGCAGATCTTAATGAATCGATAAGGAAGAGCTGTCCGAACATCTTAACCTGGACTCCTTCACCCGGGTCAGTCCTGGATTTGGCCCTCGCGCTAAATGACCCAACCAACAGGTGCATTCACATGCTTTTTTATCAAAATCCCATAAGCATAAAGCATTAATGTGCAGCATTTGAGCATGCTGGTGTATCTTGAGTGCATGAAATGTATTAACCTTTGCAAGAACAGCATATGCCAAGCAATATGCAAAAACCCTTACATGACAGCAGTGTTATATTAGTACCACTGAGAGACTATTAAAGTTTATTATTATTAATAATTTGAACTTATTTATTTTTGTATTTTTAGTTTTCATTTTAATTTTAACTAAGTTTTAGTAATTGGTTAAGTGTGTATTTATTTTTTGAATTAGTTACTGCTTTTTATTTGTCTATGTAGTTTTTATTCTTTTTTGATCACGTTAAACTAAAGGAAAATGAGAAATGTTGAAATAAGTTTTTATTTAAACTTTTTTAATATTAATATGATTAATTATTAATATTAGCATTTATATATATTTTTTTTTTATTATTGTATTATTATTATTAATAATAACTTTATATTCATCAAAGGATCCTGACAAAAAAATATTAATATTGTGAAATATGTTTAACTTTTTTTTTAATATATATATATATTTTTTTTTTTTTTTCAATTAACTAAACTGATTTTTTTTTATTGTTCAATTAATATTTTAAAATGTTTTATTACTTTTAATTTTGATTTTTGACAAAAAAAAAAGATTTTAGTTCTAGTTTTAGTTACTACAGTATAACAATCCTGTAACAAGACAGGCTGAATAGTTATGCATTTTATTCATGTGATTATATGCAAACATATTTAATGTAGTCTCTGTATTGTTTTTAGCCTTTTTGCATCTGTTTAATTTCCATTTCACATGAACTGTTGACTAAAATTGACTGTGCATCAACATGTTCATTAGCATGTTGCATGTCACAATTATGTTGTTATGATCATATGCATGAGTGAATGAGCATGTCACATGTGTCTCTGTTATCATTTCTTCCCGTTTTTCCATCAACATGATTTTCTTTTCTGGTTTTAATATCATAACCATAGGAGTGCTATCACTGAACCGCCCAACGACACAAAGATCTATAAGGACAGTTGGGACTTTGACTTATATTTGGACGAACTGAATGCTTCCATTTCAGCTGAAATCTTTAAATACAAAAGCTGGATCCAGTACTATTATAAGTGGGCAGGATTTAAAGGCTACAATCTGGTCATTCGGGTAAATCATATACATTATAGCCAAACTCTACTATGCTGGTGGATTTCACACATAACACATGCACAAACAAACCTATAAACAGATGCATTAAACTCTAACTCTGAGTGGCACTGAACTAAACTTTAAACTCTAACTCTCAGGTCATTGAAACGGATGATGATTTTGAGCCTCTGAAGGGAGGTTATGACTATCTAGTGGACTTTCTGGATCTTTCTTTCCCAGACGTGCGTCCGGAGAGAGATCACGCGTTTGAGGAGGTACAAACTGAGCAGGATGAGATGCACGCTTAGGTCTTATTCAAACTAATGAGTAAAATGTGTGTGTTTCAGATCAAGAATCGAGTTAATGTGATGAGACACGTGGTTTTGAACGGCCGGCTGTGGGACGACCTGTACATCGGCTTCAGTAACAGAATGAGTCGAGATCCTGATGTTTATCACCACAGGTAAAATACACACAAACAACATCAACACAATATGAAACAAGTGTATCAAATGGAAATATCATGCCAAAATCTGGAATGAAACTCTGATGCAAATTCATGTCATGTTCATGTGTATTAGGCCTAATATTATTTTCATATCATGCATTTTTTATTGGCATACTCATTTTCAGACATTTGAAAATATTTATATTTAGCTTTATTTATTTTTATTTCAGTTTTTAGTATTTCAATTTAATCCTTATTTTATCTCAGTTTATTTCTTTTTTAATTTATTTTTAAGTTTTCCACTGAACGTTTATATTTTATTTTAGCTTTATTTCAATTAACAAAAACTATTTTGAATAGTTTTAAAACAATAACAACATTATGACAAACATTTCTTACAGTCAGACAAATTTTATTCATGTACCATGGTATTTACATGAACGTTGCATGTTTAAAAAAAAAAACATTTCAAATTCATGTCGTATTCATGTGTAATCTTTAAACAGTATTGCCACTATTGCAAATAATTTTCTGTTTATTTAGCTTTCTGCAGTTGTAGTATTAGTATTAATTTCAGTATTTAAGTTGTCAGTAAGTCAATAAGCCAATGCAACTTTTACAATTAAGTTTTTTATCTAACATTTTTATTTTATTTTAATGAACGAAAACTATTTTTTATTGGCATACAGACCAATTTTCTTCATTTACCATGGTATTCACCTGGTACCCCAATGTACTTATGTAAATAATATGAAGGTTTTAACATGTTGCATGCTTAAAAACCATCACACTGATTCATAAAGTAAAATAAAACAGTGCATTGACATAAAAAAGAAATCTACTTTTGGTACTTAAGTACTTTTAGACGCAAGTTCTTGTTTACTTTGACTTAAGTAAAACTCTGTCTTTACAGCTTTCACTTGTAATGGAGTAATAACCAGCAGTATCTTTCACTCAAGTAAAGCAAGTGTGCACTTTGTCCAGCTCTGATCATATCTGTTGTTGTTTTATTGGCAGGTTCTGGAATCATTTTCAGACAGAACTGCCTCTATCCGCACCAGACTGGGATGGTTTCCTTCAGACGGTCTGTGAAATCAGGAACAGCTGTGCGCGTAATGTCTCTTTACATCAGGGTTACGGTTTTACTGTTCCGTGGCTCAGTGGTAGAGCATTGCATTAGCAGTGCAAGGGTTGTGGGTTCAATTCCCAAGGAACACAAAAATAATTAAATGTATAGCCTGAATGCACTGTAAGTCGCTTTCTATAAAAGCGTCTGCTAAATGTATACATTTAAATTACTGTCGGTTAATTTCTTATACATGAAATGTGTTTCAAATCAGAAATGTACATTATGGGGTTGAAAATGTGTTGTGGTATTGTGAAAAATTTTTACTATTTTTTTTTTAACTGTGTGTTCCACAACATATTGTATTTTTTAAATATAAATTTTTACTGTGTTAAATGGAATAGGAGAAGAAAATACTGTGAAAGACAATAAAAAACACTACTCAAGTAACTGGAGTTAGTTGTACTCAGTGTGTTTGAGGCGATCAGTTGCCACAAAGTTTTTAAGTTTTGAGCCTCATGATTTTGAGTATAGTAATATTAAAGTGTTTGAGTTAAGTGCTACTGAGTAATACTAATACTTAATGAGTTTAATTAATACAATGGCATAAGTGATTGAAACTATAAGTCATAATAACTTACTATATTTGAGTAGACTTTTAATTAAACTTTAGTCAAAATGTACATGTAGCATGTAATATGAATATTTCTAAAAAAACATAAGTTTTAAGTTTTAAAAATTACATGTGTAAGAAATATATCAGATTTATATTCCACATTTGTAATGACAAAAAGGATTTTCACATTTAATTTTTGATTTTAAATCCCACTGGAAAATAAAATAAATATGTACATATATTTATTTTACAATAGACTATTTATAAAATAAATATACTACAACAGATGTCAGTGCTGTTTTAGTTTTATTTTAATTATTACTTCTATTAATATACTGAAATAACTTTTATTTGTATATTTTCAGTTTTTATTTACATTTTAGTTTTAGTAATTTTATGTGTTCTTTTGTAATTTTTTATTCGTTTTTTTAATCATATTTCCATTTAGCTTTATTTTTGTTTTATATTTAGTAATTTACTTCAATTTAAATTCAATGCTGCCCAGGTTTTAAGTTGACATTTTTCATCTAATATTCTTTTTATTATTATTCTTTATATATATATATATATATATATATATATATATATATATATATATATATATATATATATATATATATATATATATATATGTATGTATATATATATATTAGCTTGGCTTTATTTCAATTGATTAAAAATTTTTAATAGCTTTAATTAACAATAATAATGCTGATAGTCATTTTGCAAACACAGAAACATTTAACTTATCTGTTATTTTGATTTCAAATCCAAACGTAGTTAGCCTATACTGAAAGTGCTTTTTCAGCATCGTGATCCTCTTTTATCACATTACAGTCACACAATCTTTCATAGACATATTCACGTTTAAACTCAATTAATATAAACAGCGTATTAAATGCATTTGGCTTCTAGATTTATATTAAAGGAATACTCCATCCCAAAATGAAAATTTTGTCATTAATCACTTATCCCCATCTTGTTCCAAACCCGTAAAAGCTCCGTTCGTCTTCGGAACACAATTTAAGATATTTTGGATGAAAACCAGGAGGCCTGTGACTGTCCCATAGACTGCCAAATAAATAACAGTGTCAAGGTTTTATTTCAAATCAAAGCTAAATACACATAGAAACAGTGCATGCTTGTGGCTCAGATGACACAGAAGAGCATACAAAGCATACGGTGATATGGAGAGACACAGAGGAGACTGTTGATAAAGGAATTATTGAATAAAGTCGTTATTTTTGTTTTTATTCGCTTACGAAATGTGTTCCTGTCACTTCCTATAACCCAGATTGCACGTCTGATGGCAGATGGAGTATTCTGACGATGACTTTCATACCTTTCCTGGACCTTGACACTGTTATTTACTTGGTAGTCTATGGGACAGTCACAAGCCTCCCGGTTTTCATCCAAAATATCTTAAATTGTGTTCCGAAGAGGAACGAAGCTTTTACGGGTTTGGAACGACATGGGGGTAAGTGATTAATGACAAAATTTTCATTTTGGGGTGGAGTAACCCTTTAAGTTGCTCAAGCAAGTGGAAACACATTTGAACACAGCTAATAGCTATCTTGTGTTAGTTTGTCACAAATATTCTAAATTAAAACTTACCACTGACAGAAACAGTCGGCTCTCGTGCCTTTTACATTTAAATCTTTATTACAAACAGTCTCACGGGTCTTAAAGAACTTTGTTTTTCTCCCTCCACAAGACACAAGTGCATGTTGACTTGTTTATCTAAAAGTGCACTTTTCTTTATTTTAAACCTAGCCAAAAATCCTGTGAAACACAGTAGACTTTAGTTATATCTATTTATTGTGAAATTACTACATTTCCGTGTCAATCCATGTTCATTTTTACGGTGAACAATGCGCTGTCACTTTAATTCAGCGCGTGCAGCACAGCAAAAATAGACTCGGTGTGTAAAGGATCGCTGCACTGCTGCAGACGCACCGCAACCGCCTGCAGTGTGAACGCTCTAATCCGTTAACATGTGTGCGTAAAATAAAAAAACACAATGCACACGCACTGCAGACAGAGTATGTGTGAAACCCTGCATCACTGCTCTCAAGCACACACACATCAGGAATAAAGAAACACGACACACTGCTGCAGGTTGCTGACATGCAGTTATTGAAACTCCATATGCTAAAAAAAACATATGCAAAGTTTTGCAATCACTGTGAGAGACATAATCCATTCGCTTCATTTGCCCGAGATAACCTGATAAGCAGGGTTCAAATGGTGAAGAGGTGAAGTGGTTTAACCCACAACCCAGTGTGGTATACAACCAATGTGGCACCATTCAGAGGTGTTGACATCTCTGATGTAAACAGTGCTGGGTAGTAACTGTATAATTACATAATCAGATTCCAAAATCATGTAGCTTTAAAACTTACAAACTTCCTGCAGTTCCTTCACGAACCCCCAGTTTGGGAATCTGTGACATAATGTAATATGTAATGCACTTTTTATTGGAATAGATATATTTTACTTTCTCGTTGTATTTTTATATCAGTATGGTACAAGATTATCTTATTTAAATCGAGTTAGGTCAAAAAGTAATCTAAAAGTAGTCTGAGTATCTTAAAAAGTAAAAGTAAAAGTATCTAACTACATTACTAACTACGATTTTTGTCATGCAATTCAACTACAATTTGTAGCTCTGGATATAAATATCATTTCTCTAAAAATATGATTCTCTGTGAGAAAGCAAAAGTGAGCAAACCACTAACAGGAAGCCTATACCCGGCGGATACCCTGAATGTTTACCAGGGGTAAGTTTAACAGTCAAACTCATGATGATGGATTATTTTCATGTTTTTTCTGCTCTCTCTCTCAGTTCTGCTTGGTTTGGCTTCCGGCGAAGCGTTCTTCGATATCACGGATCCAGTGTTTGAGGAACACGTGAGAAAACATAACATGCATTGCACCAATGTGAAGCCTGTAAATGTGCTACATGGCAAACAACAGATGTTTCCTGATGTCTGATAAGAGATCAGATCGTTTTTAACAGTACTTCTTACTGTTTTTTATACAATATACTGTTTCATTGAAAAAAAAAAGTGATTTTCACTTTTAGTTTCAGGCTTTGAAACCCCACAGAAGGCCTAAAATAAAATAAAAATTGTAAAATATGAGCAACAACAAGCATCAGTGTGGTTTTAGTATCGCTAATGTACTCTTATAGTATTTCTCAATATTATTATCATCTCTTATAAACAGGATATTGTCATGCAATATCCTGTTTGATTAAAAAGAATGACTTTTAAAACCCACTGTAAAATAAAATACCAAATATAAACTACATAATACATCAGTGTTAATATTACTTATATACTATTTATTAATATTGATAGCATTTTTTCTTATGCAATATCTGTTTTGTTGGAAAAAAAGGATTTTCACTGTAGTTTTAGACTGTAAAATAAAATAAATATGTAAAATATTAACAATAATAGACATCAGTGTTGTTTAATTATTAGTCAGAGCACTTATTAATATTAATATCACTTATTCTCATGCAATATCCTTTAATATTAAATATCCTCTACAACAGAAATCAGTGTTGTTTTAGTACTACTTATATAATTTTATAGTTTTTATTAATATTTTAAATGAGATTTTCAGGATTTTTTTTTCTCATGCAGTATCCTGTTTTATTGGAGTAAAAATGATTTTAACTTCTAGTTTTTAGACCTCACTGTAAAATAAAATATCTAAAATATAAACTACAATAGACATCGGTGTTGTTTTAGTATTACTTATATATTATTACAGTATTTATTAATATTCTGAACCCTTAGTTTTTATTTTTTTTTAGTGTTTAGTGATTCTGTCATATTTTTCATATTTTTTTTTTTTTTTTTTTCTATTTCAATTTTCATTTTCTTTTGGTATTGGATATGATTATGTTTGTGTAATTAATGTGTTTGCTTTTAGTGCTACCAGCCTAAGTTGGTTTGCTGGTCTCAGCTGGTTTCAAATGGTCTCCCAGCTTGACAAGTCGAACATTAAATGCCCAGATATCCTTTAAACAAGGCTGTTTTAGGGTATGAACACAATTTCCCAACAGATTGCATGTGTGTGTATACATATCAATCAATCAAAACCTGTTCCCGATCATTAATAAAGCCATAGTGCATGCATGTATTTGCTGGCTGGTGGTGACGGCGCAGGCCTGGGCCCAATTCTGGCTCTCACTTTTCATGTTAGTCAGTGCTATCCCTGTTTAAATACCTAACACACCCCAGAACAGGACATCACCACCTCCATGATTTACTGCAGGGATTCTGAGCTGTACTGCATTTCTGCCAGACATTTCATTTGCTGTTGAGGCCAAATAATACAATCTTAGTCTCATCTGCCTCAGAATATTTAAGGTACGTTTTGTCAAAGCTCAGTCTGACTGCGTGGCCTTTCTTTTATTCCAGGGAGGGTCTGTGTTCTACCAAATTCCTTCCACCTCTTAATAATAGACTTCACTGTGCTTCTAGGCATTGATAAAGCCTTTGGAATTTTTTGTATCCATCTGCTGCCTGTCCACAACTTTATCCCGGAGATCTTTTGACTGTTGATTGTCTGCTTCAGTTGCACTACCAAGGACTGAAATGCTCCAGGAAAGCTCTTTTCATGCTGAGCTGATCAAAATGAGCAGCTGATCACAGGTGAAAGTTATGATCAGGTGACCAGCACCTGACTGAGTTTACAAGTCATTTTTATGAAGGGGCTGATCCTTTTTCCAACTTTTTTTTAGTAAATACAGCTGGATAAAACAAAAACTGTGTCCGTCTTCATTTCAGGCTGCAAAGCAACAAAATGTGACAGTTCAGACCTTTTTTTTTATTATTATTCTGAGTTTTTTTATTATTATTATTCTGAGTTTATATATAGAAATTGTATTTTTTTTTCCCTCTGAATTCTGAGTTTACCTTTAACAATTTGATTTTTTTTTTGAGTGATTTACATCATGCAATTCTGACTTTTTTCTCAGAATTCAGAATATGCATCTTGCAATTTAAATGTTGCAATTACAATTTGCACATAATCCCTGCACATAATTCTAGTTTTTTGTGTGAAGAATTAATTTTCTCTGAATTCAGAATAAGCTTCTATAGTAAAGGGCCCACTGTACTGTTAATATGAATTAACGGAAAATGTCCTGGCAGAAAAACACTAGTACGTTTTCTTTTTTTCTACAAACTTTTCTCTTACAGTGTACAAAATGAAACCTCATTGGCTGGTGTGAAGCAGCAGGAAACTGCATAATTTTGCCACTTAATTTTCAACAGAGGAAATTATCGAGGTGTGTCTCCGTTCAGAGCAGGCGGCTCATGCAGCGGTTGCAGACTAGAGATGTGTGAAGAAACCCCCAGTCATGAGTGTTCATAACAAAAAAAGACACTCCCTTCCCTCCCTTACTTCACATCCGTCACTTCTTTTCACAGGAAACTCCACCTGAGATGCACCTCAGAGTTTGCCTCCTCCTGATCTCTCAAACAGAGTTTATACTGAGCACAGAAAGCTTTTCTTCACTTCATTCACAATTACAAACGTCTGCATGTCGTCGCTGTAACAGGTGTCTGCACTCAAAATGCTTTTGTTGATGTCAAAAGCTGGTTATGTGGCATGAAACCACAAACAAAACTAATCAAGATAACAAAAATGAGCATTAAATAGGATGATCATGCATTGCTTTGTGTAGTGAATGACATTTTTAACATTAGGAACTGAAACTGCAGTAAATCATGTTTCTGTGAAGCTTATTTCCGCCACAGAATAAAAATAAGAAGGTCATTGCAATATTTTTTCTTACAACTGTGAGTTCGTATCTCGCAATTCAAACTTTTTCCTTAAAATTGCAAGTTATAAACTCGGAATTGTGTTTCCATCTCAGAGTTCTGACTTTTTTCTCTGAATTCAGTGTTTACATCTCGCAAATTTTATTTTTTTGCACCACAGAATAAAAAAATAATAGCAACTTTTCATCTCACAATTCTAACTTTTTACTTCAAATTGCTAATTCATCTCTTGCAATTCTGACTTTGAGTTTAAATATTGCAATTTTGACTTTTTTTTTACATTTCAAAATTATTATTATTTTTTTTTACCATGGAATAAAAAAAAACAAAAAAACAATTGCAACTTTTTTAGCAATTAACTTTTTTTTTTTTAAGAACTGTGAGATCACAATTCCGTTTCTTAGATTTTTATTCCATGGTGGTGAAAATAAGCTTCCATAGAAATAAGTTTCCATTGTTTATGCATTTACAAAAAAATGACAAATTTGCCAATTTTGCTCCTTACAGTTCTGGTTCTGTTTTGGGTCACCGCTAATACAACACAACATAAAATCTTGGTTCTGAAGCCAAACTAGCTGAGAAACACAGCAAATGCAATGACATTCAGACATTAGTCAGAGTGACTCACTCAAGCGTTTTTGGTCTTTTCAGCAGCAGACAGCTGTAACAGTATAAATAACTGTGTGTGTGTGTGTGTGTGTGTGTGTAGGTTATGAGTGGACTCCAGACTGGCACCCTGTGCTGCCCTCCTGCGGCTCATTCTGCCTGCACTTGTGATTATCAGACTCGTATCAATCCCGCTCATGTTTGCCTGCAGCGCTGTTATAAGCTGTTTGAATATGAGTGAAACATCCTGATCTCAACTGAAAAACAGCCAAAGCCACTGGGACGGACAGCAACATCAATGCTTTGATGCACATTTTATGCAAATAACAACAATGGAATTTTCTACCACAAATTCTCATTACTGTAACTAAACTCAAATCTATACATTATTCCAATTTGCTCATGTTAAACACGTAACAATAAGATTCAATTCAACCACATCGTGAACTAAAAAGGAACCTACTTTAGTAATCTAAAGGTTAATTTCTAAATATACTACGAATGCATTTTTAATATTAAGCCGATGATAAATTCATGACTTAACAGTCAACAACTGTAGTGTATTTATAAATGGACATTCACCTAGATTAATAAAGTAAAAACTGCTCATTTTTAGTTCATGATACTTTATGCATTAAGTTGCATTTATTTTTAAATAAATTATTAAAAGTAATTAGTAAAATAATACATATAAGAGTCTTGAAATCGGGTGAAGTATGAAATAGACATGTTTTGGGTGAGATTTTGTGAATTAGTGCCTCTAGTCGTCCAGTTTAAATGAAGAAGGCAGTGCATCTCATTTGCATTATTGCCATAAATAATACAGATACAAATAGGGATAGAAATATCACCACCTAACATACTTCTTATTACGGCTGGGCGATATAGCAGAAAATATAATCACGATCACATTTTTCATATCAGTTGACATTGATAATTTTCACAATAAATGTCAAATCTTTATTTCTTTCAAGTTCAAAGGCAGATTTTTGCTCTTAAGTGAAAGTTGTGGAGACCATACTGTTAATGAGTCTTTATGCTCAGAACGAGACAAACACGTCACGCTTTTTGAATTCTTCACACACACAAAAAAAGATCTTAAAAAATAAAAAATTCTTAGTTTCTGCATTGATATTCTTTCAAATCATAAATCAGGTTTGTGTTCCTGACGTGTATCTTCAGCACAGTTTATCTTAATAGTATGTTTGTTTTTTTTCTTTTTAAGATGCAGATGTCAATTTATGTTCATTATCAAAAACATCTGTAAAAATTGTAACAACCTCATTTTTATATGGTGAAATGTAATTATTCTGACCATTTTGAGTTTTATTAAAATCAACCATTGTTCTTCTATAGTAGCATACATTTAGATCATGAGAACCATGGTATTTTTACCATAGTAAAAATGCAACGATATGGTTTCTGTGGTATTTGTATGAAAAACACTAGTCTGAATACATAGTATAAATGCACAAATGCTGTAGTTTAACCAAAAAATACTGTAATTAGTTATAGTTAATTATTCTATATCGTGTACATTAATAATATAGTAAAATCCGATATGAATAACCCACATTTCTGCCACAATACCATGATGCAGTCAGTGTTACTAGAGTAAATCCATGGTAAATGACTGAAAAGCCTCCTGTTTGTATGGCTGCTCAGTGTTTCTGTTTGTCAGCGCTGTTTCATCCGGCTTTAATTCAGTTTAAATCACAGATTCATTTGTGTTCTTCGCTGAATTCAAGCGTTTCACACTGGATCTCAGTGTTTTTGATTCATGCAGAACATCTTTATCCAAAGCAACTTCCAGTTTCACGTCTTACTCCTCGCCTCTTACACAGTAAAGTCTAATAAATGACTGAGATTCATAATGACGCTGAACAAGTATGAGACCAAACATCTTTTATACAAACACAATATTACAGCAACGATCAGGATCACCGTCATTAGCTCTTGACTTTCTTCCGTTTGCCGTCTTTCGCTGAAGGCCTCTCGGGGTTTACAGGAGGAGCTCCCAGCTTTTTACTTTTCGCTTTCTTCACTTTTTCTTTAATGGCTTGAATATCAATTTTGTTTTCGGCTGTTGCTAAAAAGAAGAGAATATTAAATAATAAATATCATGAGTTTGCATGCTTATTTCAATTGAATTATTCACACATTTAAAGTCATTTTTACCAGGAATGCTGCGAAGCAATATTACTAGTAGTGACTAAAGACTTTCATCGTACATGCATAAAAAAAAATGCAGTTGCTCTGGATAAAAGCACATGTATATATATATATATATATATATATATATATATATATATATATATATATATATATATATATATAATTGAAAATGAATTTTCAAAAATATATATATTTTTTTAAATACTACAGTTATTATTATTATTAATTATAACAGAATATGAGCTTCACACCTCACAAATTTGCTGCAGTTTCAAAAACATAACTAGTGTTTTTATGACACCAACAATATGTGACCTGGAGCACAAAAGCAGTCTTAAGTCTATGGGATATGTTTTTAGCAATATCAAAAACAATACATTGTATGGGTCAAAATTATTTTTATACCAAAAATCATTAGGATATTAAGTAAAGATCATGTTCCATGAAGATATTTTGTAAATTTCCTGCTGTAAATATATCAAAACTTAATTTTTGATTAGTAATATGCATTGCTAAGAACTTCATTTGAACAAATTTAAAGGTGATTTTCTCAATATTTAGATTTTTTTGCACCCTCATATTCCATATTTTCAAATAGTTGTATCTCAGACAAATATTGCCCGATCCTACCAAACAATACATCAATGGAAAGCGCATTTATTCAGCTTTCAGATTATGTATAAATCTAAATTTGGAGAAATTGACCCTTATGACTGGTTTGTTGCTCCAGGGTCACACATATGAAAGCGTGGTGTATGTTTCTGGATGCATGTTGTATTGTGAAGTATTTAGTGTTCATTCGCGTGTGTGTGTGTGTGTGTGTGTGTGTGTGTGGTGTTTGCTGTACCTGGTTTGCTCTTCTTCACGGCTGGCTTCTCTTTAGGAGGAATGAAAGCTTTCTGCCGCTGCTCTTGTCTCTTGGTTAAAGCTTCAGCCTGTTTCGCCTTCAGCCCCGGAAATAAAGCACAAGTCGTTAGTAGTGAACTAGTTCCCACCAGTCGCTGCATCTGAGCTCAGAATTACTCATAAAAACCATTATATACTATATTATACCTTAATTTCATTCATCTTCTGCCGTCTCTTCTCGCTCTCTCGCAGGAAGAACTCGCCGGTCGCCAGCTCCTTATCAATCTGTGCAGAAAAATATTTCACATGAGCAATCACGACTGTTAAAAGTGGACTTTGCATCTATTATTTTTTTAAAATAACTGATTATTATTGTAATTTGTGAATCCAGGGATGTTTTCAAAAATACATTAAAATCTGTAAATGTTTATTTATTATACGTTTTTTATATTATTAAAATATTTTAATTTATGAATTAAGTAATATATTTAATTGATATTTAATCTTATAAAATATATAAATATTTTTATTATAATATATTCATTTATAAATGAATAAAATCTGTAGATTTGATATGAAATGTTAATTAAATGTTTTACTTTATGAATATCAAATTGTGCAGAAAAATATTTCACATGAGCAACGACTGTTAAAACTTTTCATTAATTTATTTTTAAATACCTGCTTGTTATTGTAATTTATACATCAAGGGATGCCCTCAAAATAAAATTAATTGATTTACTGTAAATTTTATATT
Organism: Cyprinus carpio; assembly: GCF_018340385.1. Lineage (NCBI taxonomy): Eukaryota > Metazoa > Chordata > Actinopteri > Cypriniformes > Cyprinidae > Cyprinus > Cyprinus carpio. The sequence goes on from NC_056575.1 coordinate 2,125,200, forward strand.
ATTAAATATGATTTAAATATTTTACTTAATATATGAATTAAACAAAATATTTATTTAATCATGTAAAATCTATAAATTACTTATATTTATAATTTATATATTTGATATTAAATGTTATTTGAATATTTAACTTAATTTATCAAGTAAAATATTGAACTGATATTTATCAATATAAAATCTACAAATTAATATTTATATTTATTTATAAATAAATTATCTATAGATTTGACATTACATGTTAAGAAAAACATTTTATTTATCTATAAATAATTAATAAATAAATATAAACAGTTGTGCTCAGCTCAAGTTTCTCGATTCTTTTTTTTTTTGACACCTGACTATTATTTTAATGAACGTTTCTCTTGTATTTAATTTTGCACATTAAATATGCTTCAAGAAAAAAAAAAAAAAATTAATTGGCTAAAGAATTATTTACATTGTATCTGCATCTTTTATCATATAGTCAACTGTGTTTTATTTTAATGAATTAATTTGTTGTTTGTGTGTGGGGGAGGGGACGGAGTGTAGTGTACTCCTTCTTCACCGTCTTCTTCTTGGGCTGCTTGCGTTTGGACAGACTCTTATGGCGGAAGTTGGGCAGGAATCTCTCCCAGTTCTGAGTGCGCAGCTCTGGGTCGCTCGCCAGCTCTCGCTTGATCATTAACGTCTAAAAAAAAGATTGAATCACACACAATTAATCATCTACAACACAAACAAAATATCACGCATATGCAAAGTGACCCACATTTGGTTTCTGACCACTGATAATGTGTATAATTCACTCAAGGAGCCATACTGAAATCCCTGTATCTCTGGAAATTAACTAAAAAATTAAGATACCCAAAGAAAAGTTAGGCAAGAAATAAAATGTAAAGGGACATTAAGATATCTTTAATGCTTCTTGAGTTACAGGCATGCAAACTTAAAAAAAAAAAAAAAAACCTGAAGTGTTCTTTCCCCATTTTTGAACGGTCACAAATGCAATATAATGCAACAAAGATTGCTAAAGTCAACAGATTTTACTGAAAGACCTACGAGTCTCTGTGGAAGAACAACAATGATGCTGCAATCTCTCTGAAGCCAGTTTTACTCAACTGTAGTTTGGCTCATTTTACGAAATATTGGATTACTCAATTAATATACATCTATGACATTTAATATTTTGCCTTTCATCACTATTTATGCTTGTCTTTCTGTATAAAAAAAAGTTAACAAATCAAAAATTTGAGATGGGAAGTTTCTGAAATGTGGTTAATTTACACAATGACTCTATTACACCACATCCTCTTGATTTACAGTACAGCACACTGTACATATAATGTTTAATTAGTCTGGATCTTATTTTGAACAACATTATGTACCTTTATGTTGTAAATGGGGTGAATATTCTTCATCGTGTCCAACACCACTTTCCGTACCTGCAGAAACAAGCGAGAAACACCAGCTACATCATTTTTTTTTTCAGGGTGAATAGGTTTGAATTCTTAAAAGGCATGGAGCAGCTAAAGCCATCACCTCCTTGAGGCCGCTGTAAGGGCCGAGAGCAGAAACCGTGCTTCCCTGAACCATCACGTAACAGCTGGTCAGCAGCTCGAGAGCCTGAAACAACGTGAAATCACCATAACATTTGATTACAGCATCAGATGAAAAGGCTCACCTGACAAACAAAACATAAAGCATTGAAACAAAATCAAAACACACCATAACCTGAGCCACAAAACACCAACAGAACTGTCTTCAAGAAGAGAGAAAGGAATAAAATCCCTTTATAAACCTAAAGTCCATCAATGGAAATCTGACTTTTTTCTGGGTTTTTTATTTATAAATGAAATTATAAAATTATTTTAAATTCTAAATTAAAAATTTTTTGTCTTTACTGTCACTTTTAATCTATTTAATGCATCCTTGCTGAATAAAGTTATTAGTTAATTCAACAAAAAAATTGTATCAACTGCAAACTACATTTTAAATACATTATTATAAAAAGTATAAACTATATTGAGATTTTATGTGATAAAATATTAATAAATTGAATTAAATTAATAAATTAAAGCATATTTAGAAGAATCAACAAATGAAAAGACACGCCTGACGTATAAAACATAAATAAATCAAATCACAATCTGAGCCATAAAACATCAAAACAACTTTCTTCATCTCTTAAAAGTAAAGAACAAAAAACAAAAGAATAAAATCCCTCTATAAACCCAAAGTCCATCTGTGAAAATGTGCCTTTTTTGTTTTTTTATTTATAAATTATTACTTTTTAGTTTATGAATTTAAAAAATTGAAAATTATAATTTTATTTAAAATTCTAAATTAACCATTTTTGTCTTTACTGTCACTTTTAATCAATTTAATGCATCCTTGCTGAATAAAATTATTAGTTCATTCAACAACAAAAAATTGTATCGACTGCAAACTACATTTTAAATACATTAATATAAAAAAATATATATTTATTATGATTTTTGTTTTATTTTTTTTTTTTATTTATTTGTTTGAATTATTTATTAATTTGTTTTATTAATTTATATTAATTAAAGCATATTTAGAAGAATCAACAAATGAAAAGACACGTCTGACAAAAAAATAAAATCCCTCTATAAACCTGAAGTCCATCTGTGAAAACATGCCTTTTTTTTAGTTTTATCAATTACTCTTTAGTCTTTATACATTTTTAAGATTGTACATTTATTTAAAATGATCAGAAATCACTATAATTACAATAATACAATACAATACATGATTATATTCATATATACACATAATAATTTTTGACCTTTACCTGCATGAACCATATTCAACATATGGACCCCCACAATACACATAATAATTTTTGACCTCACTGCATGTGAATAAAACAATGACAAGTTGATAATAATATGATCAAAGGCAGTGTTTGCTCACCTTCAGCTTTGTTCACTTGGGGCTCTATCTGTTGCGTACAAGCGTCCCAATTTTAATGATGTCACATGCCACGTCGTCTTCTAGTATCCTTACAGCCTAAAAATTTGGAATAATTACGATTTTTTTTCTCCTTTTTTTTTTTTTCATAATTCTCTTATGTTCAAAAAGGCTGAATTTATTTAATAATAATAAATTAAAAAACAGTAAAAAATGGTAATATAAAATATCATTCAAATTTAAAATAGCCATTTATTATTTGAATATATTGTAAAATGTAATTTATTCCTGTGATGCAAAGCTGAATTTTCAGCATCATTACTTTTTTGTAACATTTTAATTGTCTTTGCTGTCACTTTTTATATATTTAATGCATACTTGTTTTTTGATGTATATATACGATATGTTTTTTGTATTTATAATCATATTTGAACTTCTTTTTATAAATGTATTTTACTTATGAATTAAGTAAAATATTTAATTATAATTGAACTAAATCAAATCTATAAATCGTTTATATACAAAATATTCACAATATATTGCTGATGAGCTCATACCTGTTCAAATGGTTTACTTATGAATTAAGTAAAATATTTAATTATCCCTCGTATCCTGAGGATGGCATAGGGGTCAAATGTTTTCTTTGTTGTGTGCACCGTCATGCTGCCTTCAATCAGGTCCAGTGTGGCATTGATGAACTACAGAG
>NC_056575.1:2133812-2261312 GCF_018340385.1 Cyprinus carpio
GCTCTTCTGTCCACAAGACGGCGCTGTTGTGATTTACTCATCTGGCACAATTAACCACTTATTCTGTGCCACTTTAGCAGAGTTCAACGAGAGGTCAAAGGTCACCACAATCCACCAATGAATAATTAAATAAATAAATCACTGCATTTAGCTATAAGTTGAAAAGGTTGTTTTGGTGTGTGTCTGTGGGAAAACTCTTATGAGAGAGAAAAAAAAAAAACACAAAAAAAAACACACACACACACACACACACAGAATCCAGCGCCTGCGGTCTGAGTGTTTTTTATCTGTCTTGGATGAAGTGGATTTAGTTATTTTGAGTATATTCTGTAGATTTTTAATCATTTTTGTTATTTTTGTTTTTTTTGTATTATTTTTTTGTTATTTTTTTATTTTTTTTTTTTATTTTTTGGTTTTTTTTTTTATTTTTTAAATATTTTTGATATTTCAATATTTGTTTTTAATAAATTTACATGTAATAATTTATTAATATTTTATAAATTATAACGTTTTCTATTTAAAAATAGATGCTGTTCTTTTGAACTTTCTGCCCTTAAATCCCGCAGCCTTTTACCCAGCTGTGATATTTCAGAATTATTTACACGCTATAATATATATATATATATTTTTTTTAAATATTCATATGTATCAATTTTTATATATTATTTTTAATATTTATTTAATTTCTTAGATTTATTTTTAATCATATTAATTATTAAAAAATTCATATATTTTTATTAATTTTTAGAGATTTATATTTATTATAATTTTAATTTTATTTTATATTTTTTTTTACTTTTTTTTCACCCTTTTACCCAGAAGTGATGTTTTCGTATTATTTATATACACTATTATAGAATTTATTAATACATTTTTTTTATTTATCTTTTGATTTTTTGCATTACTTTTTACAATTATTTCATATTTTTTTAATATTCTATAATATTTTATTATATAAGATATTCTTGTGCTATCTCTATTTCTTCTTTTATAATGCTAGTGATAGACTCCATTACTTTTTACAATTATTTCATATTTTTTTTTTTTATTTTTATAATATATTTTTATTTTTATTTTTTTAATTATTTTTATTTTATTATCTATTATTATTTTCTATTTTTATATTAATATTTGTTTTAATTATTTTTTTTGGTTATTATTTTTGTGGTTGTTTTTTGTATTATATATTTTTTTTATTTATTTTTGTTTTTTATTACTGTTGTAGTAGTAGTAAAGTTGTTGTAGTGTTGACCTATTCGGCCCAGCATCTACGATCATCCTACAGCTAGAATCCTATAACCCAATTTAATTTACTCGGTACATTTATGGTAATTAGCATTACATACGCTAATATAGTTAGCTCCTTAGTATTATTTATTGGAGGCACCATAAGCGCTATCAAACAGTTAACGCGCATAGATTACTACAATATTATTAGAAATAATGAAAAAAATAATATCTTTTGCGTCCCAACTATTCAATCACTCAGGTCACAATATTATTAAAAATAATAAAAAATATAATATTTTGGTCCTTTTATCAATTCAGTATTTTTTTTAAGTTTAAATATTTTCTGTTGTATTTCTATTGGGACAAAAATATGTATTTTAATAAAATGAACAACTAGAGATTTTCCATAATAATAAAAGCTAAATACTCCCATTGCTATTGGGACAAAAATATGTATTTTAATAAAATTAACAACTAGAGATCCTTTCCACAAATGCAAATGCTTTTGAGATTTTGGTGTATTAAATTGTTTATACGGTATATGTACTGTTTGTGTTTGTGTGGTTTCAGAAGAAGTTTTGGAAAATACACAAAGACAATCCAACAGAACACAGCGAAATGACATGAAGAGGTTATGAGAAACCATAAAGCAAACGCTCTGGGCCTGACATCAACTACAGGACGAAAACACTTGCAATAAAACACAGACAGAAATATACAACGAGACAGAAAGAGAGCAGCCATTCCTGCTCCAGACGATCGTTTGCATCAGAGAATCATGAGCTACGATTACTGAGAGCGAGAATAAAACACCTCGACTGGAAAATATCGATCCAATCCAGCCACTGCACAACTTTAATAATCACCAACTCAAGGAGAAGCAATATCATTTCTGTTTCACAAATTTGAGGCTAGAAATTGTGTTTTTTAATTTAAATAAAAAAAATGTAAAAATCTATTACAATGTTTTGTGCAAACATTTGTTAGCTGTACTATTATGTATTGTTATATTGGTGCACATATAATCATATACAAATTATTACAAATATAAGTCATTATAAAAAATAAAATATTTTTTTTTATTAATTGAAATGTTTGTAAAACATTTGTTGTGTATTGTTGTATAGATGCATTAAAAATATATAAATTATAATATAAAAAAGCGTTATAAGTTATATAAATTATTATAAATATAAGTTACTATAAAAAGGAGATAGTTTTTTATATAAGTTACTATAAAATGATATAGTTTTTAAAAATATAAATCATTATATATAACATTTAAAAATAATATTTTTAATGCATTAAAATTAAATTGGTGCATTTAAAAAAAAAAAAAAAAAAAATATATATATATATAGATATATATATATATATATAATTTTTTAATGTATTAAACGTTTACATAAAAAAAAAAATGTTAGCCAACCAATTTTATTCATTGCTTTATTGGTGGCATTTAAAAAAAATATATATAAATATAAGTTATTATTTTAAAAAATCATGCAAGGTATTTTTTTATGTTTTAGGTAAAACATTTGTTACACACATTTTTAATTTTTTTTTTTATTGTTGTGTTTTTTAAAAATATATTTTTTTATAAATATATTTTTTTGTGTAGATATAATTTTTTATGTATTAAAATGTTTAGGTAAAACATTTGTTACCCAATATTAAGTTGTACTGTGCATTTAATTAAATATAAGTAATTAATATAAACAATATAATAATTAATATAAATTATTATAAATATAAGTTATTTTAAAAATAATATAAGTTAATTATCAAATAATATTAAAAAAAAACTAATATAATATAAATTATTTAAAAATCATTAACATTTTTCCAGTGCATGTTATTACAAATGAAAACAATATTTGTCTTTGTAAGATTTTATTTTATAATTTTAAATACATTTTATTGTTCTATATACTGTATATATAAACATACTGATACTGTATAGCCGCTGGTCTGTTAGCACTAGCTGTCCTTACATGAGAGATAATTCAGACGTGTCAGCATTTCTGCTGCATCATGGGAAACAGAGCGGATGTGTCTCTAGAGGACGCCAGTGTGTCACACACACCCACACACACACACACACACACACACACACACACACACACACACACACACACACACACACACACCAGATCCCGGAGGAATTCATAAAGAAACATCTGTCATTTAGAGCTGACTGACCGCTTCCCATCATGCATCAGTCCTGCTGTTGGAGGGTTAATTAGGAGTGAGACGTGTGTGCTGCTGAAGGACAGCGGGACTGTGGGTCTGTGAAGCACTGAACTCATGACTTTCAGATGGAAACACACAGAAAGGAAACGCTAGCTAACAGCTCTCTGATGACATGAGCAATAAAAATACATATAAACTGCTCCTTTTTGTATATGATGATAAACACAAATAATATCAATAATATATACACAAATTACATTTATAGGAAATACATATGAATTTATTGATTATATTTTTTTATCATTTTAATAATAATAATACTATAGTGGAATTATATTAAATGTAATATATTGAATGAAATTCATAAATAATATATATATATATATATATATATATTATATATATATAGATATCATATATATATATATATTAATTACTGTTATTCTATAAAAAATGTCAAAATAACATAAATTAATAAACTATTAAATGGATATTATATAAACTGTATTATGATAATATTAAAAAACAGCTAAACAATTTCATTGTTAAGAGGACAAAATATGTCTATTGAATAAGTTTTATTAATTTTCGTTCCATATATTGAATGAATTCTAACAATATAAACTTAGTGGGACAGTTACAATACAATAGCAATTCTATATATATATATATATATATATATATATATATAGATATATATATATATATATTATATATATATATATATAATAGACATAATAAGTCTAATAATAATATAGTAGATTTATATTAAATGTAATATATTAAATTTAATTAATAAAATATGTTCAATAAATATATTTTGTCCTTTTAACAATGAAATTGTTTAGCTTTTGTTTTTTTAATATTAACATATTTCTGATAATACAGTTTATATATTATATCCATATAATATAGTTTCTTTTTTTGTTTATATATATATTATATGTTTAATATATTTTCATTGCTGTATGTTCATTGTATGTTCATTGTTATTTCATTGAATTTCATTGTTTTTTATATTATTATTATAAAAAAATATATATAATTTTTGGAAAATCCAAGTAAATTTCAACTCAACTTCATACTCAAGAAATGTATAAAAATAATCTTAATAAAGTTGATATTGGTTCTAAAACATGCGGGTGGATCTGAACAGAGTGAAGAAGTGTTTGATGAAGGAAGTGAATGTCCAGTTAACGGTCAGAGTTCTATGAGTGTACACAAACACACACCTTCATGAAGGATTTCAGTTCGTTTGTGCCCTCATCCTGTTTCTGTGATGTTTAGAGCTCAAACAGACGCCTGTTCACACACAAACACTGCACACTTCTGTCTGGAGAGAACCAGAACAAACAGCATGAAGGACGTTTATAGCTGATCAGAACACCACAGTATTTTATTATATAGCCTACTCTTGTACTGTTTGTTTAGTATATTCATGTACTTTAACACTTTGAGATCAAGAATTTCATGACACAAAAAAAACATGCTAGAGATAATATATTTTATATAAAATACATAAAAACATTTAAATTCTCTCTCTCTGTCTCTCTATAAAAGTATTAAAAAAATTATATTTACAAATAATTTTGCATAAAGAAAACTTTTTAAAAAGACAAGTAAATAAAATAATCTGTTTATAGTATTATGACATCAATTATTATAAATTATTATTATTAACATTTTTTTTTTACAAATAAATAAATACTGTCAGTATATTATATATCTAGTTACATTCATAAATATACATATACTATATTTGTCATTGTGACTATATATATATATATATATATATATAAATTAATAACATTCATAAGAAATTCTAAAAATATTTATTAATGACTTTACTTTCATTGTTTTATTATTATTATTATTACTAATATAAATACATTCTGTAAGTATATTGAATATACATTTATTGTTGTCCTTTTTATATTGTGATGTTTTTTTCCATATTCCTATATAATATAATATAATATGATATAATATAATATAATAATTTTATTATAATAACATTCATCAGAAACTATAAAAAATATTTATTTTTAAGAATAGTTTTCATTTAAAAAAAAAAAAGTCTATTTTAAAGACCATTATTTTTAATATTGTACTCACATCCATTATTATTAGTAGTAGTAGTAGTATTAATACATACTGTATATTACAATAAATACGTAATTATAAGTAAGAATATTAAATACTTAACTTCATAAATATACACATTTTAAAATATTTTTTGTCCATGTGACAATGGAATTATTTTGCTGTTTTTATTTCCATATAATATAATATATTATTTCTATATAATATAATATAATATAATATAATATAATATAATATAATTTTCCATTGTTTATTTTTAAACCAATGGTTGACTTTAAGCCAAGTTTGGTGAGTTTTTTCTTTAAACAATTAAATGTGGCAACGCATGGCTGATTTTGCGTGCCAACAAAGTACACAAGTGTTAGAAACAGACACACGGCGATGTGTGATTTTGTTATTAGAGCTGGTCAGGCTAATTAAAACTCAGTCCAGTGCTGGAACGACACCAGCAGAGACTCAGAGGACACACACACAGAGCGCCGGATGAATATTAATGACCAGAGCAGCTCGTATGCCACTGATCCAGGGTCAGATCCTGCATGACAACACCTCATTACAGCTGCACTGATGACAACACCTCATTACAGCTGCAGAGGAACTGATCCCAGTGCAGCAGGTAAAGGAAGGTCATTATCCAGTCCATGAGGAGCTCCGCTTCATGATTCGATATAAAGCTTCTTTATGTGGCTGTCCTTTATGGACAATAATTATGCTCCGAAGCCCCACCACCAGGAATTATAATATCATCTCTTGTCTCACTACATTCAACCTGAATGATCTCTATCATGCACAGCATCTTTAATATGCAGCACAGGCTTGCATTTTATAACCAATTCCACGAAAAACACTGTAAGGAGAGAGAAAATCATCACAGGCACAATGGCAGCGATGCTTCAGAGGGACTTCAGAGCGAAACACTGCAGCAGAACATGTATTAAACTCTCCACTCTGCAATTAAATCACCACTTAACCACGGGTTCAAACCCAATTAAGTAATTAAGCCACTCGGTGTTGTCATGAAGGGCGTTAATGACTGAGAACTTCCTCCGTTCCCAGCGGGCCATTAACACACACAAGCTATTTGGGGAGGACAGCAGAGGGCCATGTGGGGGAGACACACACACACACACACACACACAAGCTCATGTTCGGTCCTGCGGCCTTAAAGCAACATACTAGAGCTCTCGTTATAGTGCATGAATGTGCGCTTACGCATCACATTTCACACTTCAAACACCCTGCGTTTATCAGACGCGTCTCTCATTTCTGCTCATCTATGAGTCTGGATCATAGACGGGAAAATAAAATGTGAATGTGACTATACTGCAATATACTCTGATATATATAGACATGCATTGCTCATGTTACATGATGAAACATGCCGAAAAGAGGAAAGTTATTCATATCTAAGTGTTTATCTATTTTGGATGATTGTATTTAATAAAGACTTTGTGATATGTGTTGTTTTTATCTGTGTGTGTGTGTGTGTGTGTGTGTGTGTGTGTGTGTGTGTGTGTGTAGGACCTTCCCCTCCTGAAGAACCTGATTCACCAATTGTAGATTAACATGTAAAATAAATCATAAAAAATATTATTACATATGAATGTTTTTGCATATTTTATTTTATAATTCACTATAATTATTATATATATTTAAATTAAAGTATATGCATGCATATGTTTTTTATGTATTTTATTGATATTTTAAATTCAATTTAATTTGCATAATTTTTGCATTTATTAGAATTTTTTTTTAATTAAATAAAATATACTATATAAGACTATACACACACACACATATATATATATATATATATATATAAAATTTTTTTTTTTTTTTTTTTTCATAATTGTTCAATTTAAGTCATTTATTTTTCAGGGATATAATTTTATATGCATATATTCAAATATATTTCGGGAATTTTTTATTTCTATATTTCAGACTTAGTGTTCCATTTACAGGTTCATATATGCAAATTTTTTTTTATGTATGTTTTAAATAAACAGTTATATTTAACTGTGTCTATTTTTCAGATATATAATTTTATATAGATATATTAAAATATATTTTTGGGATTTTTTTATTTCTATATTTCTGACTGAATCATTGTGCCACTTACAGCTTCATACATGAGCCGAGTCCGTCTCCGGGTCTCAGTGAAATTGCACCTGTCACAAAAACATCAAGATGCACGATTCACCAAGAGGGAAAACATCTAGAGATCATAAACGAAACTGGTCCGTGATGTGTGTTTCTCTGTGTGTATTCTGCCCTTCCCTGCAGCGGTGTGTGTTCATCACAGACGATCGCGTGTGTCCGCGGGCTTCACTTACAGCTCTGTCGCTCTGCATTCGTTCACACTGAAGCTGTCGCTTCAAGCACAGACACAAACGTCCTTCCTCACAACCTTCAGTTCAACAAACCATCCGTTTGATTCTCCGCTGTTTGTCATGCATCATCTGAAAGACATCAGATCAAACAGACCGGTTTTATGTCAAAATAAGCCAAACTATGAAGTGATTTGCTATCCTAGAGCAAAGTTTCAAGCTTTCTAAAGAGTGCAGGATGGGTTTTCTCCATCTCTCTTTAAAAGATCGTGTTGTAAAGGTTTGTCTGTATCAGTTTCACCGGATCTATACAGCATCTGTGCTCAAGACAAAGACATTTCGAATGAGTGCAGAACACAATTAGTAAGTTCATTTGCTCTCTATATGGAGGGCACTCCATTTGTTCGGTGCTGACTTTGCAGGTTTACATTACACACCCTTCACTGACTGCTGAGCCTCTACACCGGTGGGAACCAACACACACACGAATACACAGATAAATGCACATGTAGTGGCTAGAGGTGAATGTATCATTGAATCACTGACTGAAATAATTAATTCAAAAACAGATTCATTCAGGAGCGGAACATGGCAGTGTTGCTCTGAGACACACAAATGTTCTGCTCCGGCTTTGATTGGAACTATTTTCGTTGGCCAAACAGAAAAAAACAAACACTATTGTCTCTAAAATGTAACTCACTCAATATTAACTTCTTGTTTGTTGTTGTGTAGAGTCAATACAACATTGGCGATTGAGCTCAAATTCTAATGCTATGTGGCTGCTAGGTGGTTGCTAAGGTGTTCTGTGGGTTGCTAGGTGGTGTCTTGGTGTTTTCTTACTGGTCCGGGTCCAAACAGATATTCTATGATATCTAGAGCTCTAGATATGGCTCATGTTGTTATGCATTCATGAGAGGTGTCCCGAGTGGTTGTTTGGGAGTTGCTATGTGTTTGCTAGGTGATTTTCTAACATGTCAAAACATATATTCTATGATATCTAGATCTCTAGATATGGTGCACTTTGCTAGGTACTCCTGAGTGGTTGCTAGGGTGTTTCTAGGTGGTTGCTAAGGTGTTCTGTGTGGTTGCTAGGTGTTTTTTAGCAAGTCAAAACAGATATTCAATCTAGATCTCTAGATATGGCTCACGTTGCTATGTACTCCTGAGTGGTTGCTATGGTGTCCTGAATGGTTGTTTGGGAGTTACTATATGGTTGCTAGGTGTTTTCTACCAAGTCAAAACATATATTCTATGATATCTAGATCCCTAGATATGGCTCACTTTGCTAGGTACTCCTGAGTGGTTGCTAGGGTGTTTCTAGGTGGTTGCTAAGGTGTTCTGTGTGGTTGCTAGGTGTTTTCTTACCAAGTCAAAACAGATATTCAGTCTAGATCTCTAGATATTGCTCATCTTTGCTATGCACTCCTGAGTGGTTGCTAGGGTGTTGCTAAGGTGTTCTGTGTGGTTGCTAGGTGTTGGTCTTACCAAATCAAAACAGATATTCAATCTAGATCTCTAGATATGGCTCACATTGCGATGCACTCCTGAGTGGTTGCTAGGGTGTTGCTAAGGTGTTCTGTGTGGTTGCTAGGTGTTTTCTTACCAAGTCAAAACAGATATTCAGTCTAGATCTCTAGATATTGCTCACGTTGCTATGCACTTCTGAGTGGTTGCTAGGGTGTTGCTAAGGTGTTCTGTGTGGTTGCTAGGTGTTTTCTTACCAAGTCAAAACAGATATTCAGCCTAGATCTCTAGATATGGCTCATGTTGCTATGCACTCCTGAGTGGTTGCTAGGGTGTTGCTAAGGTGTTCTGTGTGGTTGCTAGGTGTTTCTTACCAAATCAAAACAGATATTCAGATCTAGATCTCTAGATATGGCTCACATTTGCTATGCACTCCCTGAGTGGTTGCTAGGGTGTTGCTAAGGTGTTCTGTGTGGTTGCTAGGTGTTTTTCTTACCAAGTCTCAAACAGATATTCAGTCTAGATCTCTAGATATTGCTCACGTTGCTATGCACTCCTGGGTGGTTTGCTAGGTGTTTGCTAAGGTGTTCTGTGTGGGTTGCTAGGTGTTTTCTTACCAAGTCAAAACAGATATTCAGTCTAGATCTCTAGATATGGCTCATGTTGCTATGCACTCCTGAGTGGTTGCTATGGTATTGCTAAGGTGTTCTGTGTGGTTGCTAGGTGTTTTCTTACCAAGTCAAAACAGATATTCAGTCTAGATCTCTAGCTATGGCTCACGTTGCTATGCACTCCTGAGTGGTTGCTAGGGTGTTTCTAAGGTGTTCTGTGTGGTTGCTAGGTGTTTCTTACCAAGTCAAAACAGATATTCAGTCTAGATCTCTAGCTATGGCTCACGTTGCTATGCACTCCTGAGTGGTTGCTAGGGTGTTGCTAAGGTGTTCTGTGTGGTTGCTAGGTGTTTTCTTACCAAGTCAAAACAGATATTCAGTCTAGATCTCTAGCTATGGCTCACGTTGCTATGCACTCCTGAGTGGTTGCTAGGGTGTTGCTAAGGTGTTCTGTGTGGTTGCTAGGTGTTTTCTTACCAAGTCAAAACAGATATTCAATCTAGAGCTCTAGATATGGCTCACGTTGCTATGCACTCCTGAGTGGTTGCTAGGGTGTTGCTAAGGTGTTCTGTGTGGTTGCTAGGTGTTTTCTTACCAAGTCAAAACAGATATTCAATCTAGATCTCTAGATATGGCTCATGTTGCTATGCACTCCTGAGTGGTTGCTATGGTATCCTGAATGGCTGTTAGTGTGTTGCTATGTGGTTGCTAGACAGTCACTCACTGGTTTAAGTTAAAAGAGCCTCAACAACAAGATATTTTAGAACACAGATGCAGTCTAGGTTTGTGAATACGAGCAACAGCCACACAATCATCTCTAATAATTGAATAAAATTGAATAAAAAGAGGCTCTTTGAAAATATAGAATATATGAATTGTGAATCATCCGTAAAACAATGAAAAGAGGCTGACATAAGAAACAACAGGACAGGGAAACAAAGAAAGAAACAAACTAACAGACAGACTGAGACACGCGCAGCTAGTAACACTGTTGGCACCGCGAGCAGCGCGGCTATCAGCTGCCAGGAAATGATGTAGCAGCTTCTCACCGTTCACTCTGGGTTACCGTGGCAACACTTGGCACATGCTTGGATGCGCGAGATGAGAGAAAACTCTGGAAGAGACGAGACAGCGGATAAGCAGAAGAAAACAGTGCGCTCCGTCAGAGCCATAAATGATTTAAGAATCAGGACCACTGCTCCACTTTCACTGACCTTCTTCTGTCACACCTACATTTATTTTTAAGATCCATCTCTGATCTTCTTTTCCAGTCTACAGAGGAGATAAAGTAGGTTTTAATCATAAAAACACAGTGCATTGACATAAAATCATGCCACAATTATTGAACTGTCAAGAACACTTTCAGATCATATTTCAACCCAAGAAGAAAAGGAATAAATAAGAATCTATATTGTGCATAAAGATTTTAAAATATTAAATCATGTCAATAATTGTAATTACGTCTGTGTAAATCACTTTTATATCAATTATTTATTTAATATTAAAACTTTTTTTTATTCTGATCAAAATGTAAAAAATTTAAAACAAACAATTGTAATGCAACTAATTTCACTTAAAATATATGTAAATCATTTTATTTAAATTGTTTATACAATATTAAAACTTTCTTTAATTTATGCTGACTGAAAGGTAAAAAAAATGTAATGCAATTAATAGGAATAATTTAAAATATAATTACTCTGCAAAAGAAAGTTTATTATTAAAATTGTAAATAGTTTATTTGTAAAAAAAAAAATTAAATTAAGTAAATCTATAGAAATAATTTTGTCAATTATTTATATAATATTAAAACTTTTAAAAATGCATGCTGATTGAAATGCAAAAACATATAAATAATAGAAAAAGTTAAAATGTAAAATAAATGCTATTTATTTAATTAATATAATTATTTGTAATTATATATTATATTTATTTATAATTAAACTAATTATTTCTATTAATTACCTATATATATATATATATATATAATATATATATATATATATATATAACATTTTATTTTGAGGATGACATATACGCCCTAAAAGTTTATATATATTATGAGTTAGTTTTTATTAAAAAAAAAGAAGAAGAAAAAACAAATTTCTATAATTACATTTATTTATAAACTATGCATAATAAATACTTATATTTGACAATTAATTTTGAGGATGACGTCTGACCTGAACGTGTTTGTGTGAGATGCTCATTAGTTTGCACACTGTCACACATTCTGTTTAAACCAGTAATAAGCTGCAAAGGCCAGACTCTGAATAACAAACAGCTCCATAAATCACCTTCTTCTCCGTCACATACGGATGCTGCTGCGCACTGAGCCGTGGTTAAATCACGCTAGCGCTATTCAGATTTCCCCCACAAGCGGTTTATGAGGACACACGTTCAGTCATCAATATGAATGAAGTGCGACTCACAGGATGAACCTTCAATTCATTTAGTGGGTTTGTAAAACGGCACCAATCGTGTTTGCAACTGCAGGCTGTGGTGCATCAAATGTGCTAATCGTGCATTTTTACACCAGTATAGAGAGTTCTGTGTCCCAATTTCCATCTGCATGACAAAAATAATCAAAAACTACTTTTTAAATATTAAATAAATTAATGAAAATATTGCACTTTCTACTTAAAAATGTGGCCTTAACCAAACCTCACTGCCCCACTTATATCTCACACTTGCAGTAATGAGTCTTCACACCAAAGCCACTGGTCTCCGATCTCCCAGAATGCCTTGCATGTTTAATTCATGGTGTTTCACAGCACAGCAATGGACAAAATGTATTTACCCACCTCTTCTGCCGTTCTCCCACCAGAGAGACTGTAAACACACTTTGAATATCAAATCTTGGTGAAATGAGTCCATTACATAAAAGGCACAATCTGACGCTCCATCTCATATTAATGATGTGTGTTCATATTTGAATATGTGCATAGCTAAAACGGTGCTAAGTTATGAATCCTAATTTGAGTTTAGTTTGTGGGTTTTGCAGAAATGAAGAAAAAAGTCCACTCAGAATGGTAAAAATGTGTGTTTGCCTGCTTTTATCGCCTGCCAGATGAAAACAGGTCAGATTAGTTAGTCAGGTCACTTAGAAATAAAATGTCTGCAGAACAAATACTGCAGGACTAGCATAAAAATAATATGCTTTTAGATAATTTAATATACATATATATCCAGCAAAAAGTTCACAAACTTTAATTTGAAGCAAATAATTAACAAAAATAACTAAAAATTTATTGTAAGAATAAAACCAATATATTTTAACTTTATTTTTACTTCATGCATACATATAAACACATTTTTAAACTTATATTTCATAAAACATTTAAAATATTTAATATATATTTAAATAACCATATATAAGTGAAATTATATTATTCTAATACTACATAATTTTTATAAATAAATAAATAAATAAATATATTTGTTTTTTGGGGTTTTTCTTAAAGACCACAAAATTTGATTTGAAGCAAATAAGTTATAAAAAAGAACAAAAAATTATTATAATTAAAACAATAATATGTATTTTATTTATTTGACACACACACACACACATATATATATATATATACATATCTATATATATATAATATATATATATATATATATATATATATATATATATTGCATAAAATAATTATTTTTGAAAAAAATATTTTTTAATATTTTTTTAATTATATATATATATATATATATATATATATATATATATATATATATAATATATATATATATATATAGTTTGTCATTTTGGCAACAGATTAAATAAAATTAAAATTATTAAAAGCATAAAAAATACATTTTAATTTTATTTCCATGCATACAATAAATATCTGTGAAGTTCTTCAATTAAAAATAAATGTTGCGGGGCAGAAATGTTTTGTTTGTGTTTTGTTTGTAAGATCTGGATTTGGGTATGAGTAATAATAAGAGTTTAATGTGTTTCCACTTCAACTTCAGCAAAAGTGAACACTGTGAGGGCACAGCAAATGAAGGCAAAGTCTGACTGCCGTGATAAAGACACGAACAAACAAGTGTGTTTCTGCAGAGTGACCGTCAGTCAGCTGCAGTATGAACACTCTTCACAGCAGCCCATGTCTTCTAGAGCATTTACTAAAACAAAGAGCCGTGGCTAAACCCTGGAGTGTGCAGATTTCCATGGCAACCGCATGGATCGTGCGACTGCGTCTGGTGGGCCGAAACATGGAAAACTCCCACCGGCGCAGCATATCACACCAAAACACACCTGATCACTGAGGATTACAGCTAATGAACGCCGGAGCACGCCGGCAAAGCCTGCTAATTCTTCAGAGCACTACTGAAAATGAAATGTAATCACATAAGGTTTTGAAGTTAATTAAATGGTAAACTTACTAACTTGTTTTCCCAGATGGCTGCAGGTACGGCTGCGATATCTCAGGGTTTACAGACACTGACCGCTGTTTAAACACAGCCACATCTGTGTGGAGGTTCAGTAACGGCCCTGTGGAGAGACACGCTGAATACTAATCAAGGATTCTGTAGGAAGCTTCTCATGATGAGCTCCAGAGAGCCGGCTTTAGACAAACGTCTGCTTTTCTGACTTACACTGATTAGCTCTATCTACTGAAGACACGGAAAATGATAAATGTCACCTTTTTATACAGCAGTACCTGTTTATTTCATATTTTCATATAGCAATGCCCTGGACAGTTCTTCCAAATAACCACCTAGCAACCAGCCAAGACACCCTAGCAACCACAGTAGCATCATGGTAACAGGTTTTGCATGGGAAAGTCTGGTAGCTTTTTATAATGCAGACTGAGGAAACGTTTTCCATCGCTGTACTTTCTTGATTGGGTTTTTTTGGTTTAGGTTTATTTCAATCTGTCTGACAAACTCTATTTTCTGTTTCTAGGGGACGTACTTTGAGATCAATGGAGCGGATCGACCGGTCCTTATTGGATTAGTATCCAAAACATGTCTGATTCTCAGGAACGGACGTCAAAAGACTGACATTCAGCAGCATTGCTTCTAGAAGTACTGCCGATTAAAACTAGCAAGTTGTTCAGAAAAAAAAAAAAACTAAAAGTTAATTAATATATAAAAAAAATTATTAATATATTAATGAATATATATATAAATGAATATATAAAAATATAAAAATATAATTAATATATATATATATATATATATATAATATATATAATATATATATATATATATATAAATATAATTAATATATAAAATTTATTAATATATTAAAAATGTATATAATACATTAAATTTTTATTTAAAAAAGGATATTTTTTTATTTAAATTTGACATTGATTATAAGCATAGCAACAATAAATTTGTAATTTATTGCCACTAATACACAACATATCTGTGAAGTCCTTCAGTAAAAATATTTATAAAAAGTTTATATTTTAATTCATATTTTATTAAAAATTATATAACGCATATATATATTTTTTTTTCAAAAAATTAACATTATATAAAAATAATAATTATTATTAGCAATAGATTAGAAAAGAAATTAAAGAAACACAAACAATACATTAGATACATTAGTTTTTTTTTTTTTTTTTTTTTTTTTTTTTTTTTACAAATTTGTAAATAAAGATTATTGGAGTATGTTTTACAAGAAAATTCTAGTTCAGTTCTGTTGTTTTTTTTTTCATTTCCTTTAAAATTTCACATTTAATTCAGTGTGTTACTTGCCATTTATATGTAATTAATTGTAACATTTACTAGCAAATTAAAAATATTAAAAAAACAACAATAGTATTTTATATAGTAAAGAGTACATTAAGTGTATATCTGTGAAGTTCTTCAGTCTTCTATAGAAAAAACGAATGGGATTTGTTGGTTTTTGTGGTTTCAGTATTTTTGGGATTTATTATAGGTTTTTATTTAGTTTTTAATCAATTCAGAAAGTCTGTACAATAAACAGTTTGTGTATCTATATATCTGTATCTATTTACCGTATGTCTTCATTTGCACAGGCTATTAAAAAGCAGTAGAGTTCAAATGCAAAACCTGATCAAGGGTCTTAGTGCATAATTCATGCTGTGAGACGCTTTAGAAAGAACTCCAGAAACAGAACTTTTATCACCAGAACTGGCTCTCCTCCACGGGCCGGATAAAAGACAGCATCCCTGTTATGAGTTAATAACATCAAACGCTTTTATCATTCACGACCCGAAGGAGAAGGGAACAGCTCTGAGCCACAATAACAGAGGCACGGCTAACACTCAGCGCCATCAAATTATGTTCGGAAGAGGAAGTCTCAATAACAAAGACAGATTCATTATGTTTATAAGAGAAGAAACTCTCCATCAGAGCTTGCTTTTGTAGTTGTGAGTTGTTAAAAGGAAATGCCAAGTCAAACGGCAAGCATCCTCAGGGAAAGGAGGTTTAATTTGTAGTGATTTAGTTGACAACTTCCTGGATATCGATGAAATTCCAGGAGAAAATTGGTGCAAAGCATCCAAACCTTTCAAAATCATTCAACCTGATTCATTTAAATCACTTGCAGGAGCTTCTGAATCAGGTTGTGAAAAATAGTACTGCGTGTCTGGATGTGGGTCAAGAAACCTATAGAAATAAGACTTAAATAAGATACAGCATGTGATTAATTATATGCATATATGCATATAATTACGGGAAGGAATTAATTAAGAAGAATACCACACCATCATACATCACTTGTGGTCCCAGTGGGCTGATACTCTTCTGTGACTAATTAACCCAGACGAACATTCACAACCAACTGTTCTCATTGTGCAAAGTAGCTTTGGTATCATTTGTTGTGAAAATATTGGGTTAATGAAGGAAATATTAAAATTCTGTTGTAAACCCGTACCCGTACAACATTCTTTCTCCTGTAAAACACAAACAGGATTGTTTAGCAGTATGTTTTATTTAATTTTTAGATGAAATACTACATTATTATAATCTGTGCAGTTTGACTTTATTTGCCAGATTATGTAATGTTCTAAGAACATTTTGCTAACGTTCCTTTTTAATTATAAAAGTTACTTCTGAATGTTCAATGAATGTTTTTAAAAAAAAAAAAAAATTCCTGGTTATGCTAATGTTCCATTTTGTCATTTTGCAAATCTAATGGGAATGTTACTTCTGAATGTTTATGAACATTCCAAAACAAGTAGTAACATTTAAAAAATAAATAAATAAATAAATAAAATTATGGTAATGCAAACATTAAGGGAACATTCTATTTTATCCTTTTACAACATGAGAATGTTAGTTTTGAAAGTTTTCCAAACATTCTCAAACAAGCAGTACCATTTAAGAAAATGTTAGATGGACATCCAACTAAAACATTCCTAAATGTTTCTGAACATTCCAAACATTCGATTTTTAAAATGAAACATTTTGGAATGTAAATGTTACTTTTGAGTGTTGAATGTTCTCTGAAAGTTTTAAAAACAAGTAGCAACATCTAAAGATTTAAATGTTACATGAATGTTCAACTAAAACGTCTATAAGTTGTATAAATGTTTAAAATGTTTTAAAAACATTTTTTCTTAGTCAAGCAAACATTAAGTAAGCGTTCCATTTTATCATTGTGTGACAATTATGGGAACGTTACTTTTGTTCTCATAACATTCCGAAACAAGTAGTAACATTTAAAAAAAACAAAATGTTTCTGGGATAAAAGGATGTACAAAAAAAAAATTGTGCTTATCCTTTGACAACATTATTAAAAACCAGACAACCTGAACAAATGTTCTATTAACATTGTGCCAGAACATTCTAAGAACATTCTCTGTTTCCAGAGCTTGCTTATTTTGCTGGCCGTTTTCTTTATACATGTTGGCAGTGTGTTCATATCGTTTGCTTATTTTAGCTGCTGAGCTCATGCAGAGGCAGTAAGAGAAAACCAGGGCAACATTACTGCCACCACCCAACTTAGACACATCCCCAGACACACCTAGAGACAGTAACACTATCTGAGACCACACACACACACACACACATCTGATACAGTTTCCAGGAAAAAGTTTCTTTTGTCACATTAGCCGGCTACCAGCGTCACCAGACATAAACCAGACAAAATCTGTGAGTGTGTGTGTGTTTGCAGACTTTGCTAAAATACTGACCAGCTCTCGGTGGAGCAACTCCCAGTTGCGCATCATAGTTACTGTTGTCATGGAAACTGCTAAATCCTGACACCCAGTATTTAGAAGTTTACCAACCAAATACTGACTGACAGTTTCACATTAGAGCAACCACCACAAAGAAATGCATCAGAAGTGGATGGTGGTTTGTAGTCTGTACAACCTGCGCATTATA
Source organism: Cyprinus carpio (assembly GCF_018340385.1). Classification (NCBI taxonomy): domain Eukaryota; kingdom Metazoa; phylum Chordata; class Actinopteri; order Cypriniformes; family Cyprinidae; genus Cyprinus; species Cyprinus carpio. The sequence goes on from NC_056575.1 coordinate 2,152,057, forward strand.
ATCCAAGTCTTCTGAAGACTATTATATCCTATAAAATATAGCGTACTTATATAAAAATCATATGAACTCATTTTAAGGTACCTTAATGAACAAATCTTAAAAATCTTTAAAATACTTATTTTAAATAAAATTAATGGTAACTACAATATATATATATATATATATATATATATATTTTTTTTTTTTTTTTTTTTAATGTAAATTTTATTTCAGTTTGATGCCAATGCAATTTTTCTAATTTCTGTTAAGTAATAAAATAACTAAAACTGAACTGAAATAAAAATTAATAAAAACCACTAAAACTAAATAAAAAAAAAGGAAAATGACAAAAAGAGACAAAAATTCGAAAATATTTAACTAAAAACTCATTCAAATTATTAATAAAAACTATAATAGTATATTATTGATACTAAAATGAGTGATCGGAAACGTATGTATATATATATATATAATAGTGTTGTCTTTTGTCTTGTTGATACGACTGGTAGGCTAAAACTGAATTGCCCTACGGGGATAAATAAAGTTGTTTGAATCTTGAATCTCTTAAATATATATTTTTAATATTTTTATTTTTATTTAAATTTTCATTTTGTTACTACACACACACATACAAATATATATATTTGTTTTTTTTTCATGTTAGAAAGAACATGTTGAGAGACGAACAACATGAGGACAGAAATGACTCCTTTAACACCCACTTAATTTCCAAAAAGACTCTCTGAGGTGGGTTCAGAGGTTCTCCAGTGCATCCCAAAAAATTAAACACACATGGGGTACTGCATCGTCACTCGTACGGTTACCATGACAACGGATCATCTGTCATCTTCGCTACAGCAGTGAAATGCCAGCGCCGTGCGTGTCAAGGGCCGTCCACACCCACCAAATTACAGCCTGGGAGCTCGAGGACGCTTTTTAACGCATTTGTGTGCATTTCTGTGCTGAAAACAACTTTAACACACACACACACACACACACTCTTCATCTGCCAACAAAGAGCTTTTCATTTGAACACACACACACACACACACACACACACACACACACGCACACACACACAGATGGACGAATGTGTGCAGGGCAAACAGCACAATACGGACTGATCCAGTGTCACGGTGCATGTCAAACTTTCTATAGTCAGGAAAGATGATCACTTACTCTGTTCTGTCTTGGCTTTCCTAAATGGGAATATTATGGAATACTGTTTCCTTTTAAAGGAACGGTTCACCCAGAAATGAACATTTGCTGAAGGTTTACTCATCCTTAGGCTATCCAAGATGTAGATGAGTTTGTTTCTTTATCAGATTTGGAGAAATGTAGCACTACATCATTTGCTCACCAGTGTTTAAAGTTAAAAAAGTCTTAATGATGGATTTATTTCTTACAAAAACACTTTTTTTTACTTCACAAGATGTTAACTGATGGACTGGTGTGGTGTGGATTATTGTGATGTTTTTATCAGCTGTTTAGACTTTCATTCTGACGGCACCCATTCACTGCAGAGCATCCATTGGTGAACAAGTGATGCGATGCTACATTTCTCCAAATCTCCAAAGAAACGTACTTATCTTGGATGTTCAGCAAATGTTAATTTTGGGTTGTGCTATTGCTTTAAGGGAATATTCCAGAATTGATACAAAACATTCCATTCTGTTTCACTCTGTTTACATTTAGATTTATTTATACAGAAAGAGTGTTTTGTATTAGAATCTGAAATAGTGTTACGTTTATGTGCTCTGTGTTATTCTGGGCTCTGTGGTTTCACTGTTCATTCAAATACAATCACCATCTACTGATAACTATGTTTCCTAACCAGGTTGGCACAGTTCATAAAGACATGAAAAATACAAATATGAATTGAAATTTAATTTCAGTGTGGATCCCCTGAGAGGCACATTTTGGAAATGAGTATTAAGTTAATGTGACAGCTTATCTTTCTGGAAGGAGCTTTTATTGAAACTATTAAACTTAATTTAACAACTGCATCTATTATTCATGAGAATGTCGGTGTGTTCGGAGGCCAGGAGATTAGGACTTTAAAAAGACGCCCGTCGAAGACGGTCCTTCCCAGACTCAGAGGAAACTTTGGTATTGCATTATTAAACACACGTTTTTTTTTTTTTTTCAGTTTAAATATACAGGTGCATATGTGATGCAAAACATCTTACTTCCATGATGAGGAGTTTTTGCAGGTGGCTGTCAGGATGCTGCTGTTTGCTGGGTTATATTTAATGTAATATTAATTTAAATGTTACATAATAATTTCAATAATTGTATTTAAATAACAAAATATTGTTAAATATTGTAAATATTTAAACTAAAAATTAAATTTAATTAAAATAAATTATTATAAATAATAAATAAAACTATACATATATTTTAAAAATTGAAATTAAGTATTAAAATAAATAGAATTATTAAAATATATTCAAATTAAATTATTAAAATTAAATACAAATTTAAAAAGTCAATATTTATATTTAATATTAATTTAAATTTTATGTATTTTTATTTATCATTTGTAATTATGTTTGATAATAAAACTAAGTAAAATGATAAAATTATTATTATTATTATATTTTTTTTAAATATAAAAACTTTAATATCTATATATATATATATATATATATATATATATATATATATATATATATATAATGATGTTACATTAATTATCATTTTTAATTAAAATATTAAAATAAAATGATCATAATAAATTAAAATGAATATATTGTGTATTTTATACATAAATACATTTGAAATGCTTTTATTTGAATTTGAATTCTATTTTTTATATATATATATATTCTTCTTCTTCTTCTTTTACATAAAAGATCACATTATACCAAAACATGTCAACATTAATATTTGCCCACATTCTCTTCAGTAAACATTCTCTCATGTCTGGCACATGTTAAAGCAGCAGGAGTCTCATGATCACAACTCAAATCAGCGTGTAAGAAAACAGTGAAGAGCTTGTCAAACAGATCCACGCGAGTAAAGCTCTTCATATCGCTCTAATGCTGACTGTCATGCATACAGACATGTGTTCTGCCTTCATGGAGGAGGAGAAACCCGCCGTGGGCGAAAACACGTCTGCTGCTCGCTCCGTACAAAAGACTCTTTACACACACACACACACACACACACACACACACAAGCCGCTAAAATAGCAACAGGCTAAATGTATGCTTCTTATTGTACTGTTCACTCAAAAAAGAGTGAAAGATCTTTGTGTTTTCTAATTTTGTGCACATTTAAACAATCATTTCTATTTAAGTTTTTGCGATTCCAAGAAGGAAAAAGAGCAAAAACAAAAAGCGACATGTGAGTGAAGACCTGCAGATGTGAAGCAGTCGCATTTGCTTCCATTGACTTCATTATTGTAGTTCAGACAGAGTCTGGTCATCAGAACAAAATATAATCTTTTATGTCCCACTGCAGGTAATACTATAAAATTATGATAAGTTATTATGGGGTCTGTTTATAATCGTTTAAGGAGTCTTTTTTGTCTGTTTTATATATATTATTGCAGTGGCACCTTCTCCTTCCAGCAGGTTACCAAAGCTTTAATGTAGGAGCTATTGATATGATATTGTGGTGGAAATCATTTTTTCATTTTTAAGTGGAAGTACTAAAACAACTAAAGCTAAAAAACTAATAAAATGACAAAAACACAAAATTAAACTAAAATTAAAGTGAAAACAGAAAACATAAAAATAAGATAATTTAAAATCAGAGTTATTATAGTTAACTAAAACTGTAACTAAAGTTAAAACCTTGAAATAAAATAAACGTTAACTGAAATAGAATAAAATATTTAAAAAAAACCTTTATCACAGGTATTTGCCATGGCGACATTTCTAGTTTTGATTTAATTCAAGTTGAATACTAAATTTACTAAAACTAATAAATAAAAACTAATAAATACTATATAGAATTTTTTTTTTTTTTAAAAAATGACAAAAACAACAAAAAATATTTTTATTCTATAATGTGAGTGTGAAAACAAAATGTGTATATAAAATATTTTTTATTATGGGTTTTTTTAATATATTTTAAATATAATTTTAAAAATTTTTTAAATGTTTCTTTTGATATAAATAATGTTAACTAAAGAAACATTAAAGATTGAAATAAAAATAATGTTAACTAAAGAAACATTAAAGATAAAAAATATTTTTAAAACATAACAATATATATATTTCAGTTAGTTGCCAAGACAACAGTTCTACAGTTCAACATTCAAAACATAAAAAGTTGCCAAGTAAACAGTTCATCGCGTTCGAAATAAAAATTATATAGTTTAAACAAAATACTAAACGAACACTGAAAAAAAAAAAAACAAGAAAATTCTAAAACTGTAAAACCAATACATAAAACTTAAAGATAACTAAAATGAAACCTGTTAACTAATAGCTAAAAAAATACTTAAAAATGAAAAAAAAAAACACAACCATGTTTGTTTTAATTTATTTTAATTGAATACAGAAAGATAGATTAATATACTGTAGACTACACTATTATATAAGGTATAATAATACAGCATATTAATATATAGTATAAAGAAACTCAGTGTGCTCAGTGTGCAGGACAGCAGTTTTCTCTGCTGAACACAGTCTCTCCTCTGGATTTCTCTGTTTTTCTCTTTGGTTTGATTGATTCACTGGCCTCTTTCTGCGTGTCGAAGGGTCACTGCATGCTGCGTTATTATGGATGGTGGCCATGAGGGCCGTTCCAGCTCGACCCGTGATGCCCTGCTGATAATGGCTGTCATTTAGCTCTGTGTGCACTGCTTAGTGCTGCGGTTAACGCTCGGCTCGCCATGTGACGCAGGCACCGTTTCAGATTAAACAGCCTGTGACTCGAGGCCTCGGATGACGACCATCTGACCCGATTAAATCCCAAAAACCTCTGAGCGCAGGCCAGGTGCAGTCAGCCTTCAGATAATTCGCTGTCTCTCTCTGAGCATTACAGGACTACAGAGCATTACAGTGTATATAGTGTAGTGTTTGCTAGACGCTGTGATAAACTCTTTTACCCCGAGGCCTAGAGAACAAGGCTCTATTGTGAACACGTGCTTCCATACGCGTGGATGTCATGCATTAGAGACGTCACAGCAAATTAGCAGAAAAATCGCAAAAATGATTTTCTTATTCACGATTTTGGATTGTTTTCCAGTACAAATATCTAAGCATTCTTACATCAAGACCCAGGTAACAGAGAACGTTCTCAGAATGTTCAGGCAAGGTTCTCTCAATGTTATTTGGTCTTTAATAATGTTTTAAAAGCGTTAACGCTAAAACTATATTTAAACATTGTTCACAACACATTTCTGAAATGTTTTATTTGGACATTTTTTTCAATGTTACCAAAAAAAAAAAAAAAAAACATCCAGGGAACATTCAAAATGATCATTCCCATAATGTTTGCATGTTCTTTTAACGTTTGTAAAAAAAAAAAAAAAAAACATTTTAAAACATTCAAAATCTCTAAAATGGAATGTTCCCTTAATTTTCGCATAATCAAGAAAAAAAGTTTAAATCATTTAAAAAACTGGATGTTTTGAACATTCAGAAATAATGTTTTCATAACTTAAATGGGAATGTTTGCAAAATATTCGTATTTGTCAACGGAGGATGCATTTAATTCAGAAGCAAAATGATATTAAGACTTGTTTTCTGAAACATGTATAAAAATTAAGTGAGTTTATGCTTAAAATTAAAAAATATATCTATTTCTAGGTTTAGAAAAATAAACTTAATTCAAAGGGAAAACAACAAAAAACATTTTCCTTTTCTTATATTTGTGATGAAATCCAAGATAATTACTATTAAGTAAGAACATTTCATTTTTGCATCACTTTTACAAGTTAAAAAGTGCATTGAAGTGTTTTTCACTTTCTTTGATATTTGCTCATCTGATGAATGATTTACTGTACTGAGCACTGAACAATCAATGATCTCGGACAGGACGGCTGATATATGCTCTCCGTCCATCTGGGACGCTTTGTCTCGCTTTCGTAAGAGAATGAAAGAAAATGCAGAATGATAAAAGTGTCATTGTGACCTCAGAGTAACAAAAGAGGAGACAGCCCGTGTCCAGAAGAGAGTCAGATGTCCAGCAGATCCTGCAGCACAAGAGGTCTTCTGTCTGAGTTAATCACAGATCACTCGCTTCTCCTTGGAAACAATGAGAGGAAACAGAGACAAAGTCAATGTGAAATCAAAATGGATCTTCCTGGTCTTATTATGAATGTGAACAAATCATCAGTACACATCAATTTAAAGTAAAGACTGTTTGCCTTCATTATCTTTCATCAAAATATAATAACTTAAAATCACTTTGTTTTATATTTATCCTATATATATAAAATTTAATAAAAAAAATAAATGATTAAAATAAAATAACAAAATTATTAAACAAATAGCCAATTATCTATTATAACTTACATTTAGATAACTGTTTCATTAAAATATAATAACTTGCTCCATTAACTGGGCTGCATAAAATTTTCCAAAAAAAATAAATATTATTTTATTTTCAATAAAAGAAAAGAAAATATAATACATATATATCAAATTACAAATATCTGTAATTTCCCAATTCTTTTTTAAAAAATGTTATGTAATATAAATACAAAAAATTTAATAAAAATGGAAAAAAAAAAAATATGTGATATAAATTAAAAAAAAATGTAATAAAACTGTAATAAAAATAGCAATATCTATTATTATTATAATTTAGATTTATGTTTAATATTTATATAATTACTTGCTCAACAAGTAGGCTGACGTCTCCTGGGCTGCATAAAATTGAATAAAATTATATTGCTTTATATTATTTTCCAAACATAACATAACATAACATATAACATAACATAAAACATAACAACATAACATAAATAACAAACATAGATAACCATAACATAACACATAACACATACAACATAACATACCAACACAAACCTATAAGTAGAACATAACATAACACATAAAAATCACAAACACTAATAACATAACACATAACATAAACCACATAACATAACATAAATAACATAGAAACATAACAAACAACATAAGATAACCTACACATAACATAACCATAACATAACACATAAAATAACATAGAACATAGACCAACAATAACTAAGATAACAATAACATCTAACAATAAATATAACATATAACATAACATACATAACATCACATAACATAACATAATAAACATAAACATAACATAGAACAATAACCATAAAATACACATGCAATAACCCGAATAACCACATAGAACATAGAACATAGAACGATAACAGTAACATAACATTATGGAAACCCCCATTTTAACTTTTTCAACAGTATACCCCACGTAAACATATAACATATAACATATAACATAACATAACATAACATAACATAACATAACATAGACAAATATCTACAATAGCTGCTCTACTCATTCGGGTCTGTTTTTATTTCCCCTGTAGAATTTTAGGAGAAACATCTGAGACAGTGTTGATGTTTAAATGTTTTAATGGGATTGAGGTATTATGTCTATATGAGATATGAAAAAGAAGTTGTGTTTTTGTGTTTCTGAACAATAATATCCCGCAGTCCTGACCTTGAGAATCTGTTGAACGGCTCTGGCTTTTTCCAATAAAATCTACAATTGGCAGCTCACAAAAACACAGGTCGTCTCGTCTCGTCTCATCTCATCTCCAGGCAGCACACAAACAATTAACTGTTGTATGTGGAGACAATGCAAACAGCCCGTTTGCAAACCTCAACTATTCAGCCGTTTCAAACACACTGAAGATAAAGCGACTGGAGAAGAAGAACAGAGGTTCATTAGCCACTAGTTAATGAGAACTTATTGACAGCAGGGTTAAGAATCTAAAAAAAAAAAAAAAAACATTTTTTTTTTTCTTCAGCATGTCGAGATTCAAATGAGATTTCAGAGATACTAATATCTGCATGTATATTTAACAGATCCTCTTCTGAGCTCATGAATATGGAGTGGACAGATTTTGACAGGTGTTGGATCGATACTATTATGTGCTTGTGTATTTGGAGTGTACTGTTCTGAGCTCATGAATATGGAGTGGACATCTTGTTGAGCTGGGAAAGTGGGTCACACGCCTCATAAACATGTAGCTAAACGCCGGCCACAACAACAGAAATTCATTCAGTTCCATTGGTAAAAAATGAATCAAAGATGACAGAAATGGAGAGTTCAGAACTGCATACTACTCTTGCATTAATTCTAAAATAAATTAAATAGTCAAATATCTATTATAACTCACATTCAGATATATCTTTCATCAAAATATAATAATTTGCTCTAAAATTTGGCTGACATTACCTGGGCTACATTAAATTTTCAATAAAATCAAATTATATTGTTTTATATTATTTCCCCTAAAATAAAATGATCAAATATTATTTAAATTATTATTATTATTAATAATATAGCCAGATATCTATAATAACTCACATTCAGATAACTGTTTCATCAAAATATAATAACTTGCTCCAAACCTTGGCTGTAATAAAATAAAATTATACTGTTTTATATTATTTTCCAAAAAATAAAAATGAATTAAATTAGAATAAAAATAGCCAAATATCTAAAATAACTCACATTCAGATAACTCTATTTAACTCGGATAACTAATATTGATTTATATAATTTTTCAAAGAATAAAATAAAATAAAATATCAAATAAAATGTCTACTGTTTACTATGCAGTATTATTTACTGTATGCATGAATACCAGCAGGCGGTAATGAATGTCACGTTCAATAGGTTTCATCAGTTCAGAGACTGCAGGAGACACATGGAGAACATCAACATTATTAATGAAAGTTATTAATGGAGTTCAAAGGCGGTATTCAGATGGGTATAATAGTTGGTTATATTATTGGTTATACTAGTGTACTGCTTACTGTGCAGCAACCAACCCAAAACCACACAGAACAAAACCCAAAAACCTTATAGGCCCCTCTAGCAACAATCTAAATTATGTTAGGTAAAAAAAATGTTAGCCTGAATGCACTGTAAGGCGATTGTGGATAAAAAGCTAATTCTACTAAATTCTACATTGTTAAATAAAAATTAACATCCTAAACACCCTAGCAACTAACTAAAACACTGCAGCAACCACATAGAACAACCTAGCAAAAACCAAAAACACTCTAGCAACCAACTAAACATCCAAGAACAACACAGAACACCCTAGCAACAATCTAAAACATCCTAGCAACCACCTACGCACCCTAGAAACCACCTATAGAAATTACCTACACACAATTGACATAAGTATTCAAATGGTTCAGCATAAAACACTAAAAAGAACAAGAAAGAATAAGATTTAGCTATAGCATTAACATCAACAACCTACACACACTAGCAACCACCTACAGTAAACACTATAGTAACGACCTAAAAACCCTAGAACAAATTAAGATCATCCTAGCAACCACCTAAACACCCCAGTAACAACATACAACTCTTAATCAACCATTTAAAAACCTACACACACTTAATAATAGAACCCAAAACACCCAACAACTTATAAAACCCTATAACACCCTAGCAACAATATAAAACACCAAAGAGCTACATAGCAACCACCTAAACACCCTATTAACAACCTCAATCAACCCACACAAAACACCAAACAACACAGAACCCCCAGCAACCACTCAGAACACTCAAACAACACCTTAGAACAGCCTAGCAACCACGTAAACACCCTAGCAACAATAGAAAACACCAAAGAGCAACATAGAACATCCTAGCAACCACCTAAACACCCTAGCAACAATCCAAAACAACCAAGAGCAACATAGAACATCCTAGCAACCACATAGAACATCCTAGCAATAAACAATAAGACCCTAGCAACTACCTAAACACCATATTAACAACCTCAATCGAACCACACAAAACACCAAACAACATAGAACCCCTAGCAACCACTCAGAACACTCAAACAACACCTTAGAACATCTTAGCAACCACCTAAACATCCTAGTAACAATATAAAACACCCAAGAGTAACATAGAACATCCTAGCAACCACCTAAACATCATAGCAACAATATAAAACACCCAAGAGCAACATAGAACATCCTAGCAACCACTTAAACACCCAAGAGCAACAAAGAACACACTAGCACCCACCTAAAGACCCAAACACAACACAGAACGCCCTAGTAACCACATAGAACATCCTAGCAATAAACAATAAGACCCTAGCAACTACCTAAACACCCTATTAACAACCTCAATCGAACCACACAAAACACCAAACAACATAGAACCCCTAGCAACCACTCAGAACACTCAAACAACACCTTAGAACATCCTAGCAACCACCTAAACATCCTAGCAACAATATAAAACACCCAAGAGCAACATAGAACATCCTAGCAACCACCTAAACACCCTAGCAACAATATAAAACACCCAAGAGCAACATAGAACATCCTAGCAACCACCTAAACATCCTAGCAACAATATAAAACACCCAAGAGCAACATAGAACACCCTAGCAACCACTTAAACACCCTAGCATCAATATAAAACACCAAAGAGCAACACAGAACATCCTAGCAACCACTTAATCACCCTAGCAACAATATATAACACATCAGAAAAATTCTAAAATACCCCAAAACACCCTAGCAACCACCTAGAACACCCTATCCTAGCATCTGCATAGCAACCACCCACACAATAAGCTGGCATCACGGCAGCTAGTTTTGCATTGGCAAACGGCACACACCTAGTTTAACTAAACCATTCCAGCAGTTGGTGGATTGAGATGGTTTTCCTGGCACTGAATCAGAAACAGGAAGCGAGTATGTGCCAACAGTCTGTAAAGCGTCCATGTGTCCTACACTGTCTGACAAGTGAAAGATGCTCCTCAGGAGGACAGAGCTCCCGCTGCGCCTCCTCAATCTCACCTGTGGAGAAAACTCAGATGCAGGAGTGATAATTATCTCTCGGTCTGTCTTCATCTCGCTCTGTCACTGAAACCCAGCTGCAAAATAACACTCATTTATCACTCGGCAGATGCAAAATAAATCACAAATGTAAAACAGACATGCAAGAACTTTAATTTGATGAAGTTTCAGGGCGGTTTGAGTACGGAAACTGATGTCACACTGTCTGTGTTTTCTCATTACGTGCCATGATTGTCTCTTCACTTCCAGAAAATGTGTGACAAATCACTTTTATTGACTAATGAAATGTGTTTGTGTGGCAGAGACAGGTCACCACCATTATAAGACAATCTTCTCCAAGCATGTTTGTTTAGGTTACATATAGTAATAAATATACAGTGAACAAATGTGTTGATCAAATAAATGAATGTTAATCTATTAGAGCAGTGAGACTACATATGTAAAAGCAAGAGAGCGTGTGGAGATGAAACCTTGAAGACGTTCATGAGTTTATAGTCCAGCTGATGCCCTGCGCAGCAGCTGTGGACACAAAGTCATTGAAACACAGCAAACATGTGGCACACGTCCCTCGGGCTCGACAGATCCTCTAGTCTATTAGCGCTGAGGAGGAAGTGGATGATAAACGGACGCTTCTGTAATGCAATTATTGTCTTTTAACACAATCGGTCTCATGGACTGTTCCTGGTCACTGTGCTCAGTGACTTTAGGCCCCTCCATAATCTAACAAAGGGACACTTTATTACTCAGAAGATGCTTTTTTATAGCTCACGGGACATAATTGAGCTCAGCTGAGCATTAATGATTGAACTTAATCTCAGATGTTTCTCCTGGTATTCTTCAGCAAATCTCATCAAACCTGGCAGGAAAGGGTCATGTTTCACCTTGAAATCACAACACTAGAAATTAATAAATTACATTTTGCATAAATTAAATGAATGAATTATTTATTTATTTATTCTTTTTTTTTCAGACCAAAATGCTAAATTTCAGGACCGTTATTATTATTATTGTCATTATTATTTTGCATTGTGACAGCTTCATGACAGCTAAGCACATTTTTCTCCAAAATTCTCATTGTTGTAATGCAAATAATTCAATAAAATAAAAACAAACAAAGAAAACAAAAATCACTTTTAGCCCAAATATACTATTATACAATTTAAAGGTTTTATTATTTTGTAAAATGCTAATATAATATAAACATAATAAATTTTTTTTTTTTTATATTAAGTTATAATGTAGTGTAATGTATTTTTCTGAAATAATCTAGATAAAATAAATATTTAGCATTTTTATTTTATATTACAATTTTCCAAATTATAAAAAAAATGAAGAATGAGAATTTTTCACATAACGGTCCAAAAATGATTAATTTAATTTCTTTATGAGATTCACCCACAGAATTTATAAGAAAAAAAAGACAGCACAGCACGGAAATTTTAATGAGAACTTTTGGAGTTATTGATACAGTCTGAGCACAATTTGAGATCTCATTTCACACTATCAAGGAGACATGAGGTTTCTGGAGCTATTTTGCTCAGGAGAATCTGAGCAAATCTGAGAGCTGTCTAGGAGAAACATTTCAGTTATTTCCTATGGGATCAATTGTTTTCTGGATAAAACTGAAACCCACCGTGGATGTTGTGAGCGAGATGGAGGCGCTGAAGGAGAACTGGCTCAACGCAGCAAAGCTTCTTCTGGAGCTTCAGCGCTTCTATAGAGCACAATGCTCAGGATCCCTCTGGTCTTCACACACGATCCGACCTCCTCCTCGCTGTCTGACAGCGCTCCATCAAACCCAGACTGGCCTCTCGCTCTTTGTTTCCATAGAAACGGCAGTCTGTGGAAAAAGATGGAGTGAAAAAGAAGAGCAAAGACAAACAGGAAACAATAGTTGATGGACACACTGTGATATCAGAGGGAGAAAAGACACACCGACTGGAAACATGACGCTTTACTGGGACAGTTGAGGATTGTAACCAAGTGCAGATTTATTTTTATTTCACCATCTGTATAAGCAATTAAGGAAGATGCCATTTGCTGAATAACAAATGCATATACTACTGTTTGTAAATGTTTGGGTTGCATATTGAATACTATTTAATATACTATATTTAGAAAAGTACACTTGACAAGATGCACAGTATGCAGTGCAATATAATTCTATTCCAAACGCAGCTTCTGTCCGTGATAGAGCCAATTAAATCAGTGCACAAAAGGTGCAAAAGGTACAAAAGATGTCACTGGGACAGTACCTTTTCAAAACTTTCACCTTTGTACCTAACTTACCCGTAAGGGGGGCATATTGGTATCTTAAAGGTATACATATTAGCACCTAAAGTGTATATTAGTACCTAAATGGTATTTTTTAAAAAGGTACATCCCCATATCATATACACAGTCTATACTCCTACTACTGCAGCATAGTTTATATTATGTTTCATACATTGTATATATGTATGTGTGTATAGTTTGTATAGTGTATAGTTTGTGTATGTGTGTGTGTTTAGTTTTGCACTGTCTTGCACTTGTCATTGTAGACAACAAAGTAAGAATTTCATTGCTCAGGGAAACTTGTTTTCCTCACTGGGCATATGACAATAAACGCTTTGAATCCTTGAATCCAGTGACAGCTTTTGTACCTTTTTTCTGAGAGTGTGTAAAACCCTAAACATACTTCATACATGTACAATAAGTAGGCCTGTGACTGACAGGATCATGCACTTAAACACGGTTGTGCACTTGCATAAAGCATGTGTCTGACCTTGGTGTATTGAGTTGGAAGCATTATCTGAGAGTAAGAAGGATGGAGTAAGAGGTGGAGCAGCAGAAGTGAGTTTATTGCCGGTGCTGACGGGGCGTCTGCGTGATTGAATGGCGCCTGAGCCTTTGCTGAGAAGAGACACAAATCTCCTCTCAGCTCAGTACGTCTGACAGCAGGTGCTGAAAGAGTGTGTGTGAGAGAACTTCACTGCCAGTTCTTCAGAAACACACACACTCCCAGGACGCTGTAATGTTGAGCACATGCATGTATCGTCTTCCTGTTTCGTGTCACGTGCTGGCCGGACGTTTGGCTCGAGCGGTGTGTGTGAATGATCTAATTGTTCTTAGGAGCATGAGACGAGACTCTGTGTGTGTGTTTGCAGCTGGATGTGTTAAAGTTTTTTAAGGGCTCTTGGCTGAAGCACATCATGCTCTCTAATCTCCCAGCATGCACGCGGACGCCACCCTCACCGCTTCTCTAATCCACTTCCTGCGCTTTGATCCCTGATTGGCAGCATGTGCTGGTGCGTCTGAGAGTTTCTCCTCCAGCAGCGGCGCTGCCAGTTGACTGTATTTCACAGTGTGAGTGTTTCTAATGGGCAACTAAACAGAACTGTCTTGCTGTCTGCTGCCTAGGGAGCTAAAAGGTCCTCGTGGTGCTTTTTATGAATCTCTAATACATGAAAATGTAATTTAGTTGAGGTGGAGATTCACATTTATGACCTAAGACTAAATAATCTAATTAATTTTTTGAGGCTGGGTCCTTTTTGCTCGGGAACACCACAAGTGTGACTTTGTGCCATTTTGTACAAAATAAAAGCATTTAAATGCAAACTCCCTGGTTAAACATTAAAGTACACTAGTGTGACACATTTTCATCAGTTTTTATTTAATATTGTTGAATTATTCATAGATAATGCTTTTTTCACTCAAAAAATGAGGTGCCTACTCTCAGATAAACAAGGCTTACGATTAATCAGATGCAAATATAAATAAAAATCCAGTCCTAAATGAAAGAAAAGACGTTGACAAAAAGATTGAATCCAATCTTTGGTGATAATATAGCATAATGAGTGATTTATAAGCAATTTGTTGAGGCCCAGGAACACTACAAGTGTAACAAGGTGAAAAATCTCCCCCCAAAAAGTAAGAAAAAAAAAGTGAAGTAGTTATACCCTTCGTGAACAAAGTCACTAAATTTCAGTACAGTGCGATAACATTAACTAGTATTTCCGGGAAAAAGAAAATCTTCCCAGGGCAAAAAAGACCCAAACACAACATGAGGGTTAAGAGCAGATTGAACATATTTTTTACTGGAAAACAAGTCCAAAAGGATGAAAAAATACATTTTCTGTATCGTAAAGGATCCTCTTTATGAACACAGATGAGTAAACAGTATCTGTACTCTAAGGGCTGAAAGGTACAAAGCTGGTGTTTCTGAGCAGTGGTTATGAGTGGGAGACGATCACAGAGGAAAGGGTGGGACCGTCCCGCTGAGGTAACACACCCCTCATTCAAAACAACACCAGACTCCTGTATAAACAACCGCTTATCTCCCAACCGACTCACCAAACCAGTGACCTCCACACATCAAACACACATCTAAGAAACCGCATTCAGAACCATTCCAGAATAAAATTATTCAAGAATCATCATCTTGGCTCTTTCGTACGAACGGATTGTCTCTCATCTCAGAAAAAACAGTTTTCTGAAAATGTCCTCAGCCTCAGGCCATCCAAGACGTAGATGAGTTTCTTCATCAGATGTTGAGAAATGTAGCATTGCATCACTTGCTCATCAATGGATGCTCTGCAGTGAATGGGTGCCGTCAGAATGAGAGTCCAAACAGATGATAAAAACATCACAATAATCCACTTCACTCCAGTCCATCAGTTAACATCCTGTGAAGTAAAAAGCTGCATGTTTGTATGAAACAAATCCATCCATCAAGGCATTTTTAACTTCAAACTTAAAGTCTATAACTCATAATAATGCTTCTTCCAGTGATAAAGTCCATCTCCTGTTGTCCTGTCACATCAAAATCCACCAATATATATCTTTAGAACTGTTTTGGCTTGTAAACAGTGCTTGATCTGTGCAGATTTCTCTCCTGATTCAGACGAGATTACTTTTTCACTGGATTAAGTGTTTTTTATGGACTGATATTTTAGAAACAGAAATTAACTGATGGACTGGAGTGGTGTGGATTATTGTGATGTTTTTATCAGATGTTTGAACTCTCATTCTGACGGCACCCATTCACTATTGCTAAGATGCAATGTTACATTTCTCCAAATTTGTTCCCGTGAGGAAACAAGCATTGCACAAACAACACTTGTGATTATTATAATTAAACGCCTTCATTTATTGATCATGTGTGTCTCATTTGTCACCATCAAAAGCAAAAAGCCACTTTCCACACAACAGCTTGCAGTAAAATGATATTCACTACAAGTGTGGGAACCCTGCTGTACATGCAAAATTTCCTTCTGGATAATTTCCACTGTAACGCACACTAACGTACAGCACACTCGCCCGGCAGGTTTTCTCTGGTCTGTTATTCAAATCAGCTGGGCGGCACTGGAAGGAAACCTCGACTGATTTAAATGTCAAAAGATAATTTGAATGTGTCTGTTAAGGAGTTATTTAATTACCCAGAATCCTTATAGGCAGAAAGAAGCTGAATATGAGTAATATTCTGAAATGTCAAGCGCTCTCGCCTCATTTCATCCGTCCGGCCAGTAATGTGCTTAGTTGGTTATATAAGACTAAAAAATGAACGCATGAGAAAATCATTCGTGATTGTTGTGCATGTTTCATTTGGGAAGAGACTTGATTTTCAGCTACACTTGATGTTCAGGTTTCCAGTGTGTTCCTCTCAGGCGCCGTCTTATCAGTGACCTTGAGCGGTTTGCTGTAAAATACGACGGACTTGTGAAGTAAGCAACACCTGGGCTGTGTGGGTGTGTGAAAATACTGATACTAAACACACACACAGAAGCACTTCAGCTCACTTCTGCTGACAAACGCAGAAACTAAGTCAAAAACAAACACTTGAGAGTTTTTTATAAGGGCACAAATTCACAAAACTCTGAGTTCAAATTAAGCACACTGCAAAAAAATCATTTTCTTTCTCAGTATTTTTGTCATGATTTCCAGTACAAATACCAAAGCATTTTTTAATCAATATACTTTTATTTGACAAAATATTAAGTGAGTCTATGAATAAAACAAGAACAAATATCTGCAAAGAAAACTGTAATATATTTCAAAGCTAAACACGATTTTATTTCTGACCCCACTGTCAGATATCTCTTCTTGTTTTAAGCATAAACTCACTTAATTTTGATGCATTTCTCAGAAAACAAGTCTTAACATCTTTTGTAATAATATTCGTTTAAAGCATCTTAATTTGTCATTTTTTTTCCATTTAATTTCATTTCCATTAAAAATGTCCAAAATGTTTTATACTTTCTTCCAGTTACATTTTAGTAACACTTTATGTTACTATTATGCATTGTAACGTACCTTATAACGCATTATATGATCTCATTAATAATTGTAGCCACAGATATGATTCATAATAATGCTCATCTATTCATTGTTACACAGAAAATGCCATGCATTAAAACACGTGACAAACACAAACACAATTTTAAATGTAACCTATCTGCAAATATAATGCATTTTAAATTTGAATTACAGTTATAGTTATGAAAATAAAAAACGCTTTTTTATAAAATAGAGGCATATTTCTGTATTTACTCCTGTATTTACTCCTATTTCTGTATTTATTTATTTTTACTATGTCAAATTTATAATGCAAAGGTGGCACAGAAGACTGTTTAATGCTGCTCAGAGGTGGCATGAATGCATTTACACAGCGGTTACAACTGTATGCTTTGATACTCGGGGTTGAGGCGGGTCTGAGCAGGCTGGTTTTATGCAGCATTGCATCTTCAAGCTGCTGAATTTTGATCAGCCACAGAGCAACCTTAACTCAGCTGTGTAAAGACACAGTTAAGATTGCCGTTTCTGTAGTGTTTACTCACTCACTGATGTAAATCAGCAGCGGCGTCATGTGTCTTATTCGGGTCGGCATTACTTGATATGGGCAAGGTGACATTCCATATCGAATCTGACTTCCTGTCTTGAGGGCTGAGGGGCGGCAGCAGCTGCGCTAATGAAGACTGGTGTGACTGGCTGCAGGGTGAGCGAGAACAGGTGCAGGCTGGAGAAGAGAGAGAGAGAAAGGGCTCTCTGTTCAAGAGATCACTCACCCTTAACAGACACAAGGGCAGGTCCCGTGGCAAAGTCAAGTGGGCTAGGACAGGAAATTTAAGCTCTGCTGTTCAAGAGGAGATCATTTCATTTAGCCTTTCAGCTAGAATACTTCATAATACATCTGAAGTATTCCATAAAAAGAATGTTCTTAAAGGAAAATTTAGACTATTACAGTTCAAATCACGATTATTTTGTACCGAGGACTAAAATGTGGCATTGACACGTACTATAAAAAGGTCTAAGGTCTTGTACTTTTCACAACTCACATAATGTTTTTTTTAATTGCAGTTTTTAAAATTAAAAGGTTTTAAAAATTTTTTTTGGGTTTTTTTTTAAGTGTGTGTATATGTGAGTTTTTTAAATCTAAAGTTTTTAAAATTTTTTTGTGGTTTTTTTGTCTACTGAAAGTATATATATAACTATATATATAACTATATATATATATATATATATATATATATATATATATATATATATATATATATATATATATATATATATAACTATATATATAACTATATAGTTATATATATATATATATATATATATATATATATATATATTATAAAAATAAAGAAAGGGGGGAAAATAATTGATTTTTCTTTTTGTTTTTGGTGACATCATTAGGCTACATAATTACTAATTTGTAATATATAGCCCAGTGTCTCCTCAAACGCAATATAGTACAGTAGTTGTATATTAGCAAATATTTAAGTTACAAGAGATGATTCTTGTTTGAACTGACATGTTTGTTTTTCTGGCAATCAGACACTATTCATGAACTCTGTGCTTCATCTGACTGGCACCTGACTTCCTAAGAACAGGAAGAAAACATACCTGATGTGTCTTTGTCAGCTTTTTCAACAGACATCAAGTTGATAATAAATATCCTTTCGCAGCAAATATCTAACCAGCGACCCGCAGGGGATTTCATTTGGTTAATCTGACAATCATTGACATCAGCTGACATTCACAAGTGTTTGTGACAGTGTGAACCAAGAATAGAGACTGAAACCAAATTATAGCTGTATATATATATATAAGTTATTAAATGTTTTCCCCAAATCTGAAAAGTAGGCCTATCAATAAAAACAGTTCAAGTCCAATTAGAAATGCACTATTTTACATAATGTTTGTCTGATATGTATTGTCATGTGCACTATTTGTGTGACCAAACGTTGTTTCAGTTAGGATGCTGCCTTATAAGGTCGCTCCCTATGTAGACAGCAAGGAAGTTCACATGGCTTTGGAATAGAGCTAAAGTCCTTCATTTAAAAAAAAAAAAAAACACTTCCAAATTGTGTTATATAAATATATACACACATTAAAGCAGGAATATTGGGTTCCTCCGGCTCAGTCTTTGGCTTGTTTTCAGCACGTCTCTCCATCCTACACTTACCGTACTGATAATTAGCTCTGGTTTAATTCCACACCACTGCTGGAAGGAGTAAATGATTACACAGATTAACCGGCAATTTGAAAATTACAATGATTTTGCAGCAGAAACACTGCTGAAGCTCCGGCCAAAACTACAGTCTAAATGATAGCAATCATCTAACATTTGATCATTTTAGGAACCGACTGTGGATAAAAATGTGCTCAAGAAGATTAATTAATAAATTAATGTTGTTTATAGCAGTGCTACATCATCGAGAAACTATAGATTGTTTTTAGTCTGTATATTTTACATTTAAATTGTTTTAATTTTGCTACCGTTTTAATAATTTTGTAGCATGTTTGTCATTTTTTATTAGTTTTGTATATATATATATATATATATATATATATATATATATATAATTTTTTTTTTTTTGAGTTTTAGATATTTTAGTACATTACAATAAAGTCCCATTAGTTAATGCATTCACTAACAAACAAATAATACATACGTTTTTGTTAATGTTAATAAAAATACAACTGTTCATGCGAGCTCAGTAAAATAATATTAACTTTACTGATTTAAAAATGTATTAGTAAATGTTGAAACTAACATTAACTGAGATTAATAAATGCTTTAGACGTATTTTGTGGTTAACTAATGTCAAAACCTTACTGGAAATTTTTACCACTAAAATGAGAAATGTTTTCTTGGCAATTATCTAAAAGAATAAATCAAATAATATTTTTACATTTTTATGTAATAAAAATAAATTAATAAAGATAAGTTGTTTTATTATTTTTTTTATAAAATAAAGTTTTATTATTTTATTTTATTAATACAGTATTTCATTGTTTATTTCAAGTAACGATATTTTTACAGTTTTAGTTTATATAATCGCCCTGGTTTACAGTCCAGAAATGCAAGAAATACAGCACAAATATATATTTAAAGTCAAATATGTGGCCTGACATCCAATTAATATCAGATTTTTTGCGTTTGAAATCGATAATGGTGTGAGAAATGCCACAAGTTTACTGCGGTTTAATGTGACGAACGGATGTGGTTAGTAAACAAAATCAGCAGCTATAAGAGTGACGATCCTGGCTCACAACTCAGATTACAGAGCTGTACAAGCGTAAAAATAGACAATCAGTGTGTGCACACACTGGGCAGAGAATGAGTCAGTGTGCCTTTTTTATACACTCGCTCCCATAATGCCCTGCGAGGCCTTCGAAAGAATCTCAGCCACGCGGAGCGAAGCAGTCGCATGTACTGAGACCACACGTGCATCTGTCAGCATGACTTCATATGCATCTTCTGCTGATCACACACAGAAACTATTACATGACACTAAAGTACAGCTCCAGTGTGATGTAATGAACCGTCCTCGTCTATAAAGGTCATGTGGATCCAATAACACGCACATGCATCCTTCACTGTGGTCCTCGTTCTGATTTAGCCGGGTTTTAATCTAGTTAGCCGGGTGCATCGGAGCCGGAGATGCGCGGCCAACACTTAGTCTTACTGACAGCTTTGACAGTGAAATATTATTCTAGGAAACGGTTTCCACTTATAGCTCAGGAAGACGGGCAAGTGCTTCACAGAGGAGACATGAGACACGCTGGAAACTTGAACGATGAGGCCTGAAACACAAGTGTGTGACTGAAAAAACATGCAACCCAATGCAAATGTGATTTGCATTTTTTTTTAGCAACGCGGCAAGCATGCCTTCTACAACTCATTTTCAAGTTTGAAGAAGCAATCGATAGTTCAGCTAAAAATGAACATTAGCTGCAAATGTGCTCACACTCAGGCCTTCCAAGATGTAGAGGAGTTTGTTTCTTTATCAGATTTGGAGAAATGTAGCATTGCATCACTTGCTCAGCAATGGATGCTCTGCAGTGAATGGGTGCCGTCAGAATGAGAGTCCAAACAGCTGATAAAAACATCACAATAATCCACACCACTCCAGTCCATCAGTTACTGTCTTGCGAAGACAAAAGCTGTGTGTTTGTAAGAAACAAATCCATCATTAAGATTTTTTAACTTCACTTGTGGATTATTGTGATGTTTTTATCAGCTGTTTGGACTCTCATTCTGACGGCACCCATTCACTGCAGAGCATCCATTGCTGAGACACTGATGCAATGCATTTCTCCAAATCTGATGAAGAAACAAACTCTTGGTACCTCAAAATACAAGGGTAATACAGCACTAAACAAAAAACAAAGATGCCATGTTCATTTGAAATGGAATGTATATTTCAAAGGTATGAAAGTGGCATTCACATCAGCTCAAGGAACAATGCCGTTCCTTTAACAAAACACCATTTTCACACAAGCAAACATCAGCTCGATCACACGCAGGACATGACAGCAGAGCATCGGGACATTTCTCATGAATCAACAAAACCCAGTTAAGTCGACGACTGCAATGATCGAAACTTAAAATACGAGTCACATCAACATGATGTAGATGCACCCAATAAAATGTTCTGACACTCTTTGGTTTGAAGTACAACAAAAAGCACTTGGTCAAATGTGAATCGTGCATCCAAACCAGTTACACACACAAACCAAAATCAAAAGCTTATTCTGAGATTCTGAAATGCATTAAGTGTACTTCAACAAACACAACCCAACATTCAGATATGCAAATGACCGGTTACAAAAAAACATGTACAAATAAATACAGAATCATATGCAGATTTCATGGCCACATTAAACGCTGTGTATCTCCAGTGAGAGACTCCGTGGATGTGTCAGTGCGACACTGAACGTCTCATTAAAATCCCTGCACACGCGATCTTTTCAGGCCTCCGGGAAGATATCGATTACATGTCAGGAGCCGCACACAACTGACAAATGCAGCTGCGCTGAAATGGAAAGTGATGGTGGCATTTCTGTTCAGCGAGGACGCACTGGAGGCGCTTCACATTTACAGCCCATGAACATATAAAGAAGACGGGGCTAGTTGTCACACCTTATACTCCAGTGTATTTTTTTCGACCAGGCAATTTTTGTATGAATACAGACTCTATTACAGTCTTTGCAAAAAAAACACACATATGACCTTTTAGACTACTCTTGTCTAGAAAATACAGCTTATTGAATGCATATAGCGGGGCATGCTGTCACAATGGGAACATTCAAATTTTTGGGACAGATTTTGGGGGAAAATGAAAAATACTTAAAATATAGGCCTATATATATATATATATATATATATATATTTTTTTTTTTTTTTTTTTTTTTTAAAAATTGGAAAAATTTTAAAAAACAACAAAATAATTATATAAAACAAAATTCAGAAAATAGTGTATATATATATATAAATAAATTACGATGTGACAGCTTGCCCCAACCTGACATTTTTGAAAAAAAAAAAATTTGGACCTTCATTAGTAGCTCATTCACGATAATTGGGACATTTTTCCCAATTTATCTGAAATCACCTTCTATATTTTTGACTCTTACCATGGTTTTACATTTCACCAAATGCATATTACCCATAAATCATTACAGTTCTCTTTTGAAGGGCAGAATCCACAGAACCCATCCTAATTTAAGTCGCATAAGCACAGCTGGACAATACACGAGCGTTCATGCAAATGGACTTTTGACTCTGAACGTCGCTGTGACAACTTGCCCCGGCCCCCCGTACAGTCTCCGAGGAGATATTCCCGCTGGTTATTCAGAAGTGATGTCTTTCAGTGCATGAAGTGCGTCCGTGCGCGCGTCCAAGTGCACGAGGTGACACTAATAAAAAGCGACGCCCGCGAGCTCCGCTCTGCGCGTCTAGCCCGCGATACGCGAGGGAACGTCCTACTGCGCGTTTCGGAGCATCTTCTGCGCGGAGACCACGAGCAGCTGCTGCTTCTGCCGGCTGGACTTGACGGCCAGGATCGCCTGGCGGTTCTTGTACTGGACCATCTGCAGCGTGATCTCCGCGTTCCAGCCCTCGTCCTGCGGGCACCTGAAGTCGATCTCTCGGCCCTCCGACATCACCACCGTGAAGTACACGTACTTGCCCTTGCGCTCCACGCAGTCCACCGTCTTCATGTTGGCGAAGTGCAGCTCCTTCACCTTGCAGCCGGTGTCGTGGTGGTGGTGTTTGGGTGGGTGAAGCATCAGTCCGTCCTCGGTCAGCACGCAGCGCTTCTTCTTCCACAGCTGCAGCAGCCCGTCGCTGCGCTTCTCCAGCGCGCCCTCCTTCAGCACGCGCGCGCCACCGCCGCCACCGGACTCCAGCATCGCCTCCGATCGCGCATGAAACGCTCTGGGTTCGGGTTTGGGGCTGAGGGTGGGAAGGCGGTCGGATGGAAGTCCCTAGTCTGCGAGGACTGTGATGATCAAGACGGAGCGCGCGCGGGGGTTTTCTCTCACGCGCGGACCGCCCACTGCATGCGCGCAACTCAGCAACATCAGCACACACACACACACACACACACAAAACACACACACAAACACGTGTTCATCATGGACTGTCTCAAAAAAACAAATAAAGCGCCTATGGCTACAGGAAGCATTTTAGGAATCAGGTTTATTCTAAAATAGATTGTCATTTAATGTAAACATTTGGAAAGAGAAATGCTACATTAAATATTGCAATAGTATTATGTAATTAAAAGACAATGTTTCAACTATTTGAAACAAACCATTAAAATATTTCTCTTCAGATTTAAAGTTAATAATTTTTTATATATATATAAACATTTACAATATGCACTAATCAGGGTTATAATAACTAAAACCAGAACTAAAACCATAAAAATCCAATACACTGACCACTACAAAAAAAAAAAAGAAAAAAAAAGGGTATAACAAAATTACTAAAAATCACTTTAATTTTAGTAAAATTAAACCGTAAAATATAAGATTCAAAATACAAATAAAAACTTTAATAGTATCTCAGTGCTACTATAACATTGGTAATATATTACCAAGGTATAAAACTATCCTAATTTAACACGTTTATGATTCAAATTAACCATTGCATGCTGTCATGAGTCCGCAATACAAATATTAATGATAATAAAACAAAAATAAGTCGTTAGACAAGTGCAATATTTTTTTTTCGTGTAATTAATAATTTTTCCCCCTCTTGCATTACAAATTTTCACTGAGATGATCATTACTTTTAGCAACATTTAATGATATATAAACCAATTACACATTCAGTCTTTAAACTCCATCTTTTGAAATCAGTAACAGACCTATTTCATCACTCAAAAAAAAAAAAAGGTTGCACTTTATTATAAAATGAAGTTAAAATGAATCATTTGAGTGGTCAAATTTAATAACAAGCAACTTAAACTCAACGGTGCCGCCTGGTGGAGCAACTGAATCATTACATCCACCTACTGACAAACCCATCATAAAACTGATGCTTAAATTACAACCTTAACTAATAAGCTTGAACAGAATGAGACAGACCAAGGCTTGCACATTTTACCAATTTATTTTTCATGAATATACATCCACGTACAGTTATTGAGTACATTAGTATTTTGTAGCATGGCATTTTGCTTTGACAACAGCTGCTGAGGGGAACCAGAAAGACCCCTGCTGCTTCAACCGCTCAGACACAACTAACTGAGTGACGACCCGAACGCCCTGCTCCACACTCGAGCACAGACACGGGACACTGCGGTGTTTGGGATTCTGGGTGAAAATATTGCTCTATCTGCTTCAGACCTGCTGGGCTGCGCTACGAGTGAGAGGAGACGAAGACCTTCCTCTGAACGAACACACACACACACACACAGTAAGACACACCCCTTCACAGTGATAGGCCTGCCAAACACCACAAACATCACAAAGGGCCGAGCTCAGAAACCAGCCAATCAGAGACTAACTAAACTGGCTCCTCCAATCAGGTTCTCATGTTCAAAGTCTAATCCTCCAATGAGGTCGCTTGGATTGTTGTAAGTGCATTCCGGGATGCGCGGAGCAGAGAACCCACCTGAAGAACGGCAAGCCAGGTGAAAGTTAAGCATTGGTCGAATCGACGGGGGGGAAAATAAAACGCTACAGATACATGACACAAATACAAAGTGCTCACAGAAAAGAAACGAGTCATGCAGCGGAGCGTGGACTGAATGGATGTGGAATGTACATCAGTCACCACCAAGCTTTAAACAGCCTCCGAAACCAAAAAGTGTGAGGTTTTTGTGGAATGTTAACCGAATGAACGAGCACCTGTCGCTCGGGAATACTCCTGTAAACCGTCTTTCCACAGCTGTTGTCTAAGAGCAATACAAAAGACTTGACGAGAACCCAACTAGTTTAGCGGTGAAGAAACGAGTGTCATGCTTCGAGGGGTTTTCTGCATTCTAACTATTTTTACAGAGGAAAGGGGAAAACGCAAGAAACCGGTCTAGTAAAATACTATGCGTCATGAGCCACGGCTCTCGATAGAGTTGTTTTTTTCTTCTTTTTTTTGTAACAAAAATCTTGAAACCCTTTATTTTTCATTTAATTTCTACCAAGAAAAATACAAAACATTGTAAGGCGGTAAGTAACTATGTTTGTTTGAAGCCGTTACAGTGTAGGGGATCCTGAAGGTGGCGGCGACACCATCACTGCTGTTTGCACTCCTCTGGAGGCTTGGCATCCTTCTGTAAAACACCAAGAGGACGACGTGAACACAATGCATTTCGATCGTAAAAACAGCTCTGGCTCTGTACACATTTCAGCCAATCAGATCACACAGCCACAAATTAAGGGTTGTAGGGCCCTATGATTTCTGTGATGAAGTGTAATTTACAGTATAACTTCACAAGCATTTTACCTTTTGATAAAACCATCACATCACACCTTTGACCAGCGCTTCTCAAAGTTACAGTGGTGGACAAACTACACAAATCAAGTACTTGAGTAAAAATACATATAACCCTAATAAAATATTACTCCTGTAAAAGTACAAAGTACTCCTTTACGAGTTTACTCTAGTAAAACATCACAAGAATACACAAGTAACATGAAAAGGAGATTTCCATTTGATGTTTTAGTTTTTTTTTAATAAATATTTTAACTACTATGTAAAGGGAATACTGCTGTAAAAAAAAAAAAACTTATTTGTTTAAAGTGTTTGCAAACCAAACGTTATCGCACTTTTAAAATAAGTGCGAAATACAGTACTTTTGAATTCATTATTGAACTTTGCACATAATGTTTAATCTCATGATTTTTCTGTAATTAATCACATTTTAATCGCCGCCCAGCACTCATTTCTAATGTACGCAAGTATTAAAAGTACTGTTTATTTTGTAATTTTAACACTTTTGTATGATATTTTCTACTGCTCAAAATACCTGGCCTATTAGATGTATTAAAATATGAGGTTATGATACTTCATGTGTGCAAACAAGTTTATATATATATACACTATATCTATCTATCTATCTGCATTCTAGCATTTCATGCAGTGGGCTTAAACCGCAGATTTAGTTCACAAACAACTGACAGTCGTGACCTAAATATGATTTTCATTTACAATAAATCGGCATTATTAACTTCTTTTTTGCGCCATCATGTTTTAAGAAATTTAGTTGAGTAAAAAGTACGATATTATGCTTTGGAATGTAGCGAAATACTCTGATAAAGTACAGATACTTGAAAAATGAACTTAAGTACGGAAACAAAGACAAAATACTTCATCACCATCCACCACTGCAAAGTTATTATAATATAATTATTAAAACTTCAAGGAATAATTCATGTTTTAATTTGAATAAGTAAACCTTACATGCAGCATAAACTTAAAATTATTAAATTGTTAATGTTTTACACCTTAATTTGATTACCGACCCTTTTGATCAATTAGTATTACATAAAACCAGATATCTCAATTATTTCTGAAGAGATAAAACATTTCATAGGGTATTTAAAAAAATAATAATAATTTGAGGTCAAATAAAAATGAATTTCATAAGGCACAAAAATGTAATTCACTGAACTTGAATTGTTGTTAAATTGTATAAATTTCATGATTGCAATTACATTTTAATTACTAAAAAGAAAAAAAAAGTTAATTTAATTGCTATTTAGCTTAACCATTAAAACAAAACACAGAACAAATTAAATTAATTAATAAAAACACACATGGATTTCATAAGGCACTAAAATATTTGTTAAACTTAAATTGCATAAGTTTCATGATTTCAAATAATCAGAACTGCATTTTAATTACTTAATAAATTAAAGTGCATTTGAGAAACAAAACAGGATTTCATAAGGCCCTATAAAGTAATTTGTTAAACTTAAGAAAATGAAGAAAACTAACTATTCATGACTTTTGATTATCAAACTTAAATTTTATAAGTTTGATAGTTAACTCTACATACTTTTTGATTACTAAAATATAATTTAACAATTAAAACGTAATCCAAAAAAAATTCAAACTGTAGATATACTGTACACAAAATGTACTTGTTAAAAGATACGGACTCATAAGGCGCTAGGAATAGCACAGCAATGACTGACACTGCATGGTCTTTCCACCGTCAGCGTGAAAAGACTCAGGGGAACAAGTCAAACTGGGGTTTAATTCGGAGAGCAAACCGGATGCTTCAACATACAGAAACAATACAGATGCTAATGGCAACTCACGATGTTAAAGAGGAAAACAAGCACAAGAGCGGGGCGTGTTAGTGGTCAGTATGGGGAATGATGGGAAGGGATTCAAACGCAACAGGAGGGTCACATTAATTCATGAGCGTTACCTACCAGGGCAGGGTTACTACAGACATCACCTACACCTAGTGAGGAGAAATTTAGAGAGGAACTCAACTTTAGAGAGGTGCTTGAAACGTTAACATGTTAATCATGTCGTCACTTAAAAAGTTAATATTTCCCTGCTCTAATCCGGTTTGATTAGTCAAGTGCATGCTTTCAGAAACGATGAGACTTGCTTCATGCTGAAGAAAGATGATAAACTTGCAGTAATGCTTCAATCTCATACAGAACAGCGATTTGGTTGAACAATGAAGTGTTTTGGATTATATTTTCAAATCAAGTCAAGGAGGTAAAGCTGCATGAATAATCAAAATTGCGACGTGTTTAAATTAAATATGTGCTGAACGTTTCAGAGTGAAGAGTTTTAAAATGAAGAATGTAAGACTTACTTAAAATAAAAAAAAAATATTAGTATTGAAACTTACAGTTTGGGTAATTTTTAATTTTACAGTGAAATTACAATAGTATTTATTATTATTATTGCTTAAAACACTAAATTGATTAAATTTGCAGTGAAACTACAAGTGTTCATTTAATTTTACATTGATTTTATTAAAAATAACAATTAAATGAACAAAGTCTCTTGTAATGTCACTAAAATTAAAATGAATATTTTCAAAGGAACAAAATATTACTATAGTAATAAAATAATTTCAGATTTTTTTTATTTTACACTGAAATATTACAATAGCAACACTGCATTTAATTTTTAAATTTATTATTTTTAAACAAATTATGAAAAAAAATTACGATTCTAATCTCACTGTAAAATTAAAATTGAGTATACGTAAAAGTAAAATAAATATATTAATAAAATATGCAAAAACAAGATATTACTACTGCAACATTTCATTGTCAAATTAAATTGAGCATTTAATACGGATGTAACTATTAACCACGAGCCGGTCAAAAATCAATTCAAATGTGTGACGATTCAAATCGGTTGAGATGCTAAACAAATCGCGATACAACTGGAGCAGAAAATTAATTAACTTTATGATTAATACAGTCTGCATTCGGCAGAGGAAATTTTGTTTGGAATAATTTATCATGCAGGTAATTTATTGCTAACAAGGCAAGAGAGTCATTCATGCACCATTAATGTGACCAGACAGAATTAAGAAAAAATAAGGTTTTAAATATTATATGAATGTATCTCTGATGGGAACTGACTGTCTTTAGAAAAGTTAACGCGGCATTTTCTTTTCATCTCGCTTCTGAACAATGCATATTAAAGTAGTGTTCATAAAGCAGCGCTAGTTTGTTTACAGCAGCAACCCAAGAAACGCTGTATCATTGCAGTTCATAAGCGCCACCTGCTGTCCGGGAGTGAATCTGTGTCTGCGTTTTTATTCAGATGTGTTTTTGCTTTAAATTTAGATTAAAAACTACTCATGCTGCATGTATGCTAAATCTTTGTTTGGATCATGATTAAAATGCAGTGGTTGCCTCAAACAAAGCCTTAGTTTGTTCATATTAAGAGATTTCTTTCATTTGTGTAAATTGTTTGGGGTTTGTTTTAAAATTTAAATTTAGTTTTGTCATATTTCAATTTCACAAAGAAACGTGCAGCAATAGCCTAATAAAACTACTTTTCATTTACTGTTTAATGTCTTCAATCTCATTTTGTTTAAAAAAAAAAATCGTGAGAAAATAGAATCATGAAATAAAAACAGTGAGTTGAGTGAATCATTACATCTCTAGCATTTAAGAAATAATACTTCTGAAACGCAATTTTTTTTTAACAGTGTAATATCGCAAGTAATATTTTGTTTGTTCATTTAATTTCTAACAATATTATCGTCATTATTACTATTACATAACCATACTGATATAGACACAATTGTGCATTTTAAGCACTAATGCATTACTTGACTATGCTCAGATTCAGAGAAAAATGGGAAAAGGAGGGGGGAAATTGACCAGCATTTGGCAGCGTATATTCAGTGCTGTCACTTTAGATGCGGAAGTTCAAGAGCGGAGGAACAAAAATAACCACAGAACTGAACTGTAGTATTTATAACTCACGGTTAAAGGTCTGATGTTCACAGAGATGCTGCAAACACTGCGTCATTTATCTACTCGGCAAAATAAGATCTGTCCTCGTTCAGATTTCTCTCTCGAATGCACCAAAGATGACAGTAAATAAAGCAGAAGTTAATAAATCCTAAAGAATATGTTTTTTTGCCAGGAGAATCAGCGTTTGAGGGCGAGCGAGGCAGAGATGCATGAGTGGAGGTGATGGTATGTATTCTGTATGTTGAGATCTCAGTACCAGCACCAGTGGACGTCTGGACTCTTACCTTGGGCTCATAGTCTGGATCGTTCTCCTCGTCAGCCTCCTCTTCACCCTCCTGCCAATTACAAACATGTTCGTTTACAATCATTCAGAGGAATAACGCTGATAAAAACAGACAAACAGAAGATGACTAACCTCGTCATCCGCTTCCTCACCCTCCTCATCATACTAAAAGAAATACACAATAGAAACACAGCGATCAGACGTTTGGAAATAAAGCATCGCTTTACTTGACAGAGGACGCGTGTCGTTCACTCACGTCATCGTCGTCGTCTTCGATGGCCTCGCCGGTGAAGTACAGCACCGCTCTGGGCACGATGCGCTCGCGGATGAAGTGACCGATCTCAAAGTCTGCTGCTAACACGGCCTCCGAGTCCTCGTCCTGTACACACAGCAAAAACAAACCATCAGACGCTCATCTACAAACATGAGACGTCACAGTTACTAACCAAAATATCAGGTTATTCACCAAGCGGATATAGAGTCACGCACAGGGCCTAAAAACAACACTCACCAAGCACCAAATGAGAAAAAAAAATAAAAAAATAAAGTGTATGAAACAGTGTTACTTGCCAGTTGGCTGGTAACTTCTTATTAATCATAATGCATGAGAACACGATATGGTTTAGCACGATTATCAAAATTAACTTGTATAACGCAACACGAGCCAAACTTGTTATGAGAATAGAAATCTGTTCCAAAATCAAAGCTCTATGGTTTAACGTTTGAAAGCCAAAGAAAAAAAAAACATCAGCATTGTAATTTTACAAAAAGAAATAATAATAATAATAATAATAATAATATTTATATTAATTGTATAAATTCAAATAAATAATATTAGTGATTTTTTAAAGACTTACTTAATAATAAATATAACTATTAATGATAATAAAAATGGCAATGTTTGCCCAATTTGTTTTTTGTTTTAGGTCCTTTTCATGCATATCCAAATTTAAGATTAAAGTGACAAAACGTTCATGAAGTTTTGGCCTGAAATAAAATAAGTTACTCACCATTTCGCCGCCTTCTGGAACTGTAATGAAAAGACAGCTTATGATCAGCAAATGCTATTCTTTGATTAACTATTATTATAATGATGTAAACATGTCAACAAACTGTCGTATGGATGATAATCAGTGACGTGGTAGGTTTGAGGGTTTTCTACCTTCAGGTGGAGAGAAGAAATTGAAGAATGAATCATTGGGGACCGTCTTTGTGACCGTCCTTACTGTGCCACGTCCCTTATGCTTCTGTTTCTTCTTAATGGTTTTCAATGTGACATTCTTGCCCTTAACCCAGTCGATCGCGCACCTAAAAACACAGAGAGTCAGTCTCCAATGTAACAAATGTCATAAAAGCTAACGGGAAGAGAGAAAGCCAGAAGCTGAGCCATACCCTGTGCAGCCCATGATCTCTGGCCCGTCGAAAGAGAAGGGGTCCGACTCGTCTGGCTCAGACCTCATTTTGTAGGTCTTTGTCAAGACTGTGTTTGTGAAGAAATCATTGGGCTCAAAGTGGAACTCTAAAGTGAAACTCTGAAAAGAGACCAGACTGTGAGTAAACTGTGAGATTAAGACATCAGACAGGAGACTTAGACACCAGACATATCAGACTCACCATTGGCTGGCCTGCATCTGAGAACTTGACTTTAATGTCTTGCAAGTGCTTAAGGATCGGTTCATCATGTTCCTGGACAGGAAAAACAAAATAAATGAAATCCTGTGAAATGTGTCAAACAGCTTGTGAGCCACAAATACAAAAATGAGTGGCTAACTGCAGTAAAACGTTCAGATGCATACAAAATTGTGTCAAATTGCCAGTCTTTGCAAGTATCCAGTTAAACACAGTCAGTTTTGGAACGTTAAGTAGTTGAAAAAGAAAACATGTTGTGTAACAGTACATTGGGTGCGTGGATGAAATCTTTTCACGTACCGCTGTCCAATATTCCTGCTGCTGTCTGTCATGTTAATCAAAGAAAGAAAACTACCTTCTGCTCTTGACTGAATACGTTTAATAACTTTAATGGTAAGCATTCATTTGTATTTAATTTTTACAATAAAGACTACAGAAATTAAATTTGATAATTTACATTTGATTACTTTAATTTCTGTAGTAATTCTTACCTGAATAAAAACTTACTTAACCCGAAAAACTTAGTTTCATAGCTCTCTTTAATCCATTGCATTTATTTGTGCAGTTGTTTGCATTTTTTTTATTTGTCTTATTTTATTACTGACTTTTCTTTTACTGAAAATAAAACTCTACATTGGAAAAAAAAACATTTTGTATATGCTGTCAATTATAGTTATTAGAAAAAAAAAAAATCGGAATCGGCAAAAATCGGTATCAGCAGATCACAAAAAAAAAATAAAATAAATATTCACAATCGGCCAAGAAAATTGCAATCGCTGCATCTCTAATTAAAATTACATACATGCTATATTTTTTATATATATAGTAAGTTTGATATTTGGCCCTGTGTAAGTTTGGACATATTGGTTCTAAAGAAAATTATATTTATCAAAAAAATGTAAGTGACATTAAACAGCCCAGCTTTCATTTCCCAGTCAAATGGTGATAATTAAATTACACATTAAATTCTGAGTGAAAATGAACAAAAGTTGCATAATTAAATTTAGATGCAAATAGCTTCACTACGCCTGTATCTTCAGCTAAAAAAGGATGCAAGGGACACTTCTGAACCACAAGATGGCAGCAAGAACACTTTGCAAAGAGAAATCTCATGCTGTAAATAAGCATGATGCATGACCTGCTTTTGAACACCACTACACTCCCAATCGTTCCCTCCGCCCGCGTTTGCACGTGGGCCAGGCCCAATCGTTTGGCCGTTTGCCCTTGCTGCCTGACCTGCTTTTGAACATTTACACTCTGAGAGGTGCGACGTCACTCCCAATCGTTCCCTCGTGCGCCCGTGTTTGGCCGTTTTCTCCCTACCTGCAACATTTCGCTGAGAAGGTCGACATTCTTGAAAACTGTGAGCACTTTCTTCTCTTCCTCCACTTTGGCCTTTTCCTTCATTTCCTCCTGGTGAAGACAAAGACCAAGATACTGAGTCAAGCTATGACTGAACACCGTATATTATGTAATGCTATATAAATGAAGTGGTATTTGAAGAGCATGCAGGTATGGATCACCTGTACCTGCTTACTTACTGTCAGCTCTTCCTCTTCATCTTGTTTCCACTCACACTCTTCATCTGTGGGTTCGTATGCTGCTCTCACGATTTCACTCCGCTGGAGAGAGTTTTTAACATTAATTTGAGGCATTTTAAAAAGTTAAAACTAAACTACTTAAATACAGTGATTTAAACTATTTCATTATTTTAATCAACTTCTTCAACAGACTCACTGAAAACCAGCTGAATCATTCGGTCTAAGCAGGGTTTTGTCATTAGCAAAAAAAGATTTTTAATTTATATTACTAAGTAAAAATACACATTAACAAAATGACTTGGAAACCATTAATTAAAATTAGATACATAAAAAAAGTAATGAACATTAGTTAAAAAATTAATAGTATTAATACTTATTTTTTTTAAATAAAGCATTTTACTTTAAAAAAATATATATATATATATATATATATATATAAAGAAATTTATCAAAACCTCAAAGAAAAACTAAAGAAAAATAAATGTTGCCTTAGCAACTAACTTAAAATAAGTTGAAGTACTAAAAACAAAAATGCATGCATATATATAATATATATATATATATATATATATATAAAATACACATTTATATATATATACACATATATAAATAATATATATATAAATAATATATATATATATATATATATATATATATATATATATATATATATATATATATACATATACATATACACATACACACACACACACATATACACACACACGGTTGGTTTCCGTACTTCAACTAACTATATATATACACATGCCTTTTTGGTTTTTAGTACAGATGTTTTTCCAAAGAACTTGTAAATGTCTATTAGACACATGAAAAAGAACATACAAATACCAGGTTCCCATTACTTCTCCCTTTGCACTGACCAATTTAAAACCTGCTTACACGTCGCAGGACAGGGCAGCTCGCTTCTTCTGAACATGCAAAAATGTACATTCCTTATTTATTATTACTACATTTGACTGCCTCTGTCAACACATACTGTATTTTGAAGCAGCTAAATTCTCAAAACTGTTTTCATTGATATTTTTCTGTTGTCAGACAACAGAATGAATATGAAACAGTGACTGACCCATTAAGACCATTAATAACCAGCTCTCCCTTCCAAGACGATAATCTGCACAAAAATCCTGATTTATAAATCGAGCCGTCGTCTGATTAAATCTAATGGGCTATGCATAATTAAAAATTTGTTGCCCGGCGCTTTTCTGAGAAAAAAAAAAATAGTCGATAAAGGGGTGTGAAAAGTCGCTTAATCTAGCGATAAAGTTGCTAACACTGTGCATCTCCATTTCTCCTAATAAGAGCTAAGCCATGGGTCAAACAGAAAATGTGCACTGCGTTAATCATGCAATAATAAAATTAGTGCCGTTAAACTGAATATGCGTTAACACGTTAATTTTGACAGCCCTAATATATTATAAGTGCTCAGTTCTTGGCCAGAACAAACTGCAACATGGACTAGACTTTATGCTGACACAAAAATACAGCAAACTTGTTTTAAGTTTTATTTTGAAGTAACCCAACTTTTAATTGAGCCTCTCACTGTTCCACTGGGCGCGCGAGCGAGAGCTACAAGAGAGGATACAGCTACAGCTCAGGTTTTAGTTTCTGTAAGACATCTCTCTGGCTGCAGTTTGTCTCTATTGTCCTTGATTGACCACTTGGTGTTTGCTGCAGTTGGAAACACTGAAGGAGCAGGTCAATACAACCGCTTTAACATACTGTACCGTCATCTTAAACCACACCTTTACAAAGAACAACCCCACTGTTTTTCTCTTCTGGAGGAAGAAGAAAAGCATCAGTCTTTAAATCTCACCTTGTCGAAGAGGGGCTGATACAAAGCGGCGTATTTTCGCTCCAGTTCGTGCACTTCTTCGTAGAACTTTGCTTCGATGTGGGCGCATTTGACCTGGAGGTTCTTAAGGGCATTAACGCGTCTCTTCACCACCTTCGGTAAGCTGCGCAGACACCACAAACAACGTCACACGGTGCAAAAGACACACTGCTGATGATTCACGAATGACTCAGGATCATCGTTTTGTATGGAGTGAGTAAAAAGAGACGATTGACATTTGGTTGACACCTTGCAGAAGGAATCAGGGAACAGGACTGGGCCAAATTTAGAAACATTTAATTCTGTGTTGGCAAAGTAGGGAAATTAGATGCAGCCAATGAGAAACAAAGGAGCTATTTGAAGTTGTGCTCTGCGTGGGCACGTACCTCTCCATGTACCCCGAGGGAGATCCCACGAGCCCGTCCAACCTCTCCTGCAGCGCCGCAAGAATCTGAGGGTTCTGCATCATCTGCATCGTCAGCTGACGTGCTAAAACCAGAGCGAACACAACCATCACCTGACAGTCACAGCAGGAAACCATTACAAATCACACTCAGCATCACAGAAGTACCCAAGCATGACAAAAGGCGGAGACGGATATCTATATAAATCCAAACTACTTAAATCACGCCAGTAAAGTACTTTTATGTACAGAAGTAAAAGAAAAGAAATAGCCAATATAAAAACGAAAATAATGTGCTAATAATAAAAAAAAAAAAATATATATAAATATAAAAAAGGAAATAATTCCAAAGAAATTATAAAAGGCTTAAATGTAAAAAAAAATAATAAATAATAAATCAAAATAAATAAATAACATTCCTCAACCCTGTAACGTGTCTCTCAGATCTAGGCCACCTCCTTTATCAAGGGTCAAAAAAGATGCCATTTTCATCCCAAAAATAAACCGCAGCAAACAAAGGCGAGGTCAGCGTGCCTGAAGCAATCTTTAAAGAGCGAGTGCACATCTAATACTCGAGGTTCTGCCCAACGCTTCGGTCCGGCTGCTAAACACAGCCGAGGTCACTGAGGTTACGGACTGATCCTGTTACCCAACAGGAAAAGTGCCAGTGCAAACGTGTGCATTGTCTTTTCCTAATGACAGTCAGCACTACGAATCCATGACAGACGGAGTTTAGTTTTCCTCCACAGCGGCCTAGTGAAGAAAACCAGAGCAAAAAGACTCCAGACAGTAAAAACACACTGTAAACTCACTGATGGAGGGAGTGCTGGGAAATCTGATTCATTTTAACCAATCAGTTTGTTTCAAGGAACTTCCTAAAAGAAATTTGAGTCTTCAGTGATCAAACAGCTTTAGTGATCAAACACTGCTGTTTCAACGCCGTTTTTGATTAAGCTTTATGGTTTCAAGAATCAGAAATCACTGCAACCTATGATGATTTTACGTGCCATTTTTCCCATTTCTTGTACATTTAATTTTTTTTTGTTAATTCTGTAATGAAGTTCAGTACTATTTTACATTAAGTAGAAGATTTTCATTCATATAACATGCGATTCCCTTGTTAATAGCAACAACTACTGGTCAACCTCATTAGTTATACCTTTACTGTTGTCTTCCCCAGTTTCCTCTTCCTCCACCTCTTCAACATCCTCCATATCTGCTGGGTCCATTTCAGCCTGGTCTTTACTGCAGACACACACACATTTAGAGATTAAATATTCACCCAACCAGCTCTTAATTGTGCTTCCATTCTCTTTTATTAATGTTAACACAACTTTCTTCTAAATAATCTTCTGAGGAGTCAGCATTTCCTTCTTTGAAGATAAGAGCTTGGCACAGAAAACAACTTTCTCTTAGACTGTTTATCATGCATTAAATCTTTTATCTACAGCGTTAAAAGTTGTACATCCACTGACAAATTTACACTGCAAAGGTGGCACAGAAGCGCTTCAGAAATGGCATTAAGGTGTCTATACACAGACAGTTTAATGCTGCTCGGAGGTGGCTTAAATGCATTCACACAGCAGTTACATGTATACTCTGATACTAGGGGCTGAGCTGGGTCAAAGCAGGCATAATTTAGTATGGCTTCTCAACACTAAACTGCGAGCAGGCACAGAGCAGCTTGAACTTGACTGTATAAAAACACCCCAGTTGTCATTTTGGCTGAAAATGCAGATGCATGTGAAACAGCATCACATCTACGGCGCTCTTAAAAGACAGGAAGTTCCTGTGGTGAGCAACAGGTGTATTGCACATGTCACAGAAGTGTCAAATGAGTGAACGCCGGGCTGTAGAGTTGCAAACATGTGTTTGGCATAGCATAGATGCTTGGGATGACACACAGAGCGTGAAAGCATGCAGACAATGTGTTGCAGGCCCTAGGTCATCTCTCACAGGGAGGAAAGAGGTTAGGATCGGATTGGGGTCTTTAGAGGAGTTCACTGGTCATGTGACGGCTAATCAAAAAAACAGCGAAAAGGGGTGTTTATGCACCATTTCCAGCACAAACAACAGGCATAAAGTGATTTTAGCTGGGAACATGGAGGGCTGCCAATCCAATAAGCTGTCAAACTGGGAAATCAGATGATTTTACTGACAACAGTCAGAAATAAAAGCTATTTAATAGGCAAACAAGCACTTACTTGTCAAGATCTGCCATGTTGTTTCAACGTTTTGTTTCCTAGAGGGAAAAACAGAAAGGAAAGTGTTCATTATGTTCAACAGCCTCAAGCTAAATCCGGTCGATGATGGTCTCGCTGGTCAGGTGACAGTATTGGGAGGATTCAGGCGGCCAATATGTCAAAAGCTTAACTATTTAGATGCAGAAGCATCCAGATGTGTCAAAACGTCCGATCAGATCTGATTTGATGGTGCAAATGCATTGAAACACATGCACGCTGCCATTCTCGTGACAAAGAACTTCAGCGGTAGAAATTCAACCCCTGGGGTTTAACGGGATAGATTAGCTATAAAAAAATCTTCAGCTCTGAATCTGACGGGATCCATTTGTCAGGACCCGACCTGCATACGAGCCAACTCCAACGCACAGTCAGATCAAACCCGGGCTCAGACGCCCACATCCAGTCCTCCAGCGGGAAGAGCAAGCGGCTTCATTCATTCACCAGCTGATTGCTACAGACAGAACGTTCTCAGCCTACTCTGCTCTTCGCCTGTAGATCAATAACATGAAGACCTGACACCATCCATCCATTCTTGACAGATTTGAAGGTTAATCTCTTCCTCTTTCTGTCTGCATCAAGATCAGACAACTGAAACCTGTCAATACGAGACATACGAGATTTTCCAAAACCACGGCAGCATCAGATCATCTTATTTCACAACAAGACGTCACAACACCGGGACAAAGTTCCTGGCACATTTCCTCTAGACTCTGATTAACCATTTTTTAATCAGCAAGCCTTTAAACCTTACAATATCTAGCTGACCTGGGAGCAAAGGTTCAATGCACTTGTTAAAACCTTTTAATGCTTCCCAAACCTTATGACAAACACATTTCCAAGACTCCACCATGAATCATTCCAGTCAGTTGTGACTTTTTCATGCAAAGATTGCACTCGATTGCAATCTCAGGTCTGCAGTGTAGACTAGACATGCATGACTTTTCAATATCACTGTGATACCACACAAAAAAAAATGTTTTGATTATGCCTTTCCAACACAGAAATGACGAAGTTAAAACAAAAATCCTGAAATTACTAACAATACATCAACAACTACTCAAATTATTATTATATTTTCTTTTAAATATATATATTTTGTTTATTATTTATACAAGTCAGAAATATTTAATATAAATATAAAAGGGATGAAATATGGTAATACTGGCTGACTTCCATTAACGTACACAGCCTTGTTCTATTCAACAAGAGCCTCTTGCAAACCACCAGCCACATTTCATACAGGTGTGACAATTTAAACCTCAAACTAACCAACTCTACCCAGGCATTGCTACAGCTACTATCTAAAACAGCTGTTTAACTCTTAAACTGGGTTAATGATCCTGGATGTGATCCACGGGTCAGTGCAGTGGTCTATTCCCACCAGGCCACCGCACCACGTGTCTCCTCCACAGACCCACCGGCTAACTGTTTATTCCCGAGTCCTCAGAAGTGCCTCCCTTGTCCTCAGCCCAGAACCACCGGCTAACCGTTAGCAGCTTATCAGGAAAAAACGGCACGCTAAACTGAGTTTAAACTAGCATCAGATCATTTGATCCTAATCATGCTCAAACATGGGCCATATTTACGTCTCCACATATCAGAT
This sequence comes from Cyprinus carpio, assembly GCF_018340385.1. Classification (NCBI taxonomy): domain Eukaryota; kingdom Metazoa; phylum Chordata; class Actinopteri; order Cypriniformes; family Cyprinidae; genus Cyprinus; species Cyprinus carpio. The sequence continues at coordinate 2,191,766 of NC_056575.1, forward strand.
TCTCACTAAAACCGACTGATTAGTTAAATAAACCAGTTTTATTTCCATTTTTCCGACAACGTGAGACAAGAAAAAAAAAAATAATTAACGTAACGTTACCCGCCAGATCAGACCAACGATCATCATCCTGACAACACGAAGAAATACGCCCGTTTAAAACTATTGTAACCCATCAACCAAACGTCTAAACGTTAAACTCCCAGTTTGTTTTGTCTGTTTAACGGCTAAACCTGATTTTACTCGATATTTAAAAAACGAACAGCCATTTTCATCTCCATCATGGAGGAGTCCGTCTCAATGGCTGAGCGGTTAGCTCGCGAGCTAACTCAAACATCACATTCTGACGTCTCGTTTAGTGTTAAATCTCGACTTAAGTACTTGTTTATCTTCTGGTGTGCACAAAAAGAGGTTTATAAGCAGTCCCTCGGCGGTATGTGCTCTTACCGAGAGCCCGATGTGCAGAGGTCCGTCTGAGGCGGTGCTGCTGCGCAGTGAACAGCGCGAGTCTCCCGCTCTGATGGCGCTAAAAGGGAAAGAGATCCCGCCGCGTGCGCTCATATACATCTGGCGTCAGCACGTAACACAAGGTCGCGCTTTCACTAATCCTACTACGGCGTAGGCGGAGCTTATGAATATTAATTACGCACCGCGCTGTTCGGGCTATTCTAATTGGTTAGCGTCTTGCACGTTAGCTAATTAATATTTATGAGCGAAGCCTTGGTCATAGTAGGATCCGGAAATGTGCCACCAGGACGAAAACACGTGCAAAGGGAGGGGCTGCCGGAAATCGTTTAGGGGGAATGTCATTGTTTTAGAAGAAGGCAGGGGTGGAAGTTCCCGCCAAAGAGTTTGCCACGAAATATTTTAAAACTAAATCTATCTATCTATCTATCTATCTATCTATGTCTGTCTGACAAAACAAACTTGGGAGCATTTTGTTAAAATAAATTATTTCCTATAATTTCTGGGTATGCAATGTGTTAAAGCATTCCTGAGCGCTATCAAATTTGTAAGAATATAAATAGAGTCATTGTTCTGTGCGCTTAGAAGAAAAGAAAAAAGACTGGAATGCCAGAAAACTGCTCGGCTTAGAGATGTAGGTTACTTTGCACTGATTTCCGTCAGAGAGTGCAGTATTAAACTGTGAATATTAATAACCCTTGATCTCTTGATATCACATGTTATCAGAAGGTTCTGGCAGTGTTTCTATAAAACCAAAAATTTCTGACTTGTTCTCATTGAGCCTCAGCAGTTTCTGACACTCATCTATTGTTGCTCTCTTTATGAAAGAAAAACAAAAAGAAGTGGAGAAGAAAAAACTAAAGGCAAAGGAAAGAAAAGCTGAGTTTGTAGGCATCTTTAAATATTATAAAGGCTTTGAGGAAAGAGCCTCACTCCAAGCAGTTAATGATGAGAGAAATGCATGAAGTCTATAAACTGAATATACTTGGGGAATGAAAGCGTGTCGCCCCCTCCCTCTGTAACTTATTGTTCCTCTGTAACTATCATCTAGCCCTGAGACTTCATCCCTGCCCACTCGATATCCTGCTGACAGTAAGAGGAGCTGACGTATAGATGCCCTCCGTTTTTAAAAAATTAATGCCTTGACAGAGACACAGTTGACGCGTCAGCGGCTGTATCTGTGTAACACACTCACACTGTAACTGTGAGGTGTTCACCCAAACACACAGTTCATAGACATACAGGTGCAAAACACCTGATCAGTGTGAGCAAAACAGGCCTTCATGATTTAGATCTAATTAGTACTGTTTGCGAAGGCTTATACTTCAGGTTACTTAAAAATGCTGTTACTTAAAGTTAATAAAATATGAATAAAGCATGAATAAAATATAAAAACAATAACACATTTTTTAAATAATTTTTATGTACATAATTATTTTATTTTAGGTAGTTGCCAAAAAATATAATTTTCATACTTTAACGATGTACTAAAATAAATAAAACTACTGAAATAAACATGAACAAAAACTGTAAAAACATACTGTACTTAAATCAAAAAAATAATACAAATGAAAAAAAAAATACTAAAACTAAAAAAAATACTTAAAATAGAAAAAAATAAAACTAATTCAAACCACAGCACTGTAATGTTTTCTTCAGAAATTTTAACAATGTTTTTTTTATCATTTATTATAATAGTGGTGTAATATAATAAAAATTTTGAATTTTTTTTTTTTTGAGAGAATTTTTGATTTTTGTGTGTGTATAATATTTTATAAAAAGAGTTTTATAAAATAACAAATAAAATACAACCGACTCAGAAGAAGCCTTGTGTTTGATTTGTCAGTAATAATAATAATAATAATTTTTATTTAAATAGTGCCTTTCCAACACCCAAGGTACAGAGACAAATAAGGAACAAATCCAAAAAAACATCACAGCACAATACACATACCAAGGGCTGATAATAATAATAATAATAAAAATATACAGATGTTACACGGTCCTCAGTGCAACATAATCCATGCAGCGGTGCAGGACATTCACCGAGCGCCCACTGCAAAAACACCCCCTCCTCAAACATTTCCAGGGGATTTTAATGCACCTCAGGTGGGAGGTGTGGAAACATCACACCTTTGTGTATCTGCACGTCTGCAAAGAAGCAGAATGAGGAAGATGGCATGTGTTCAAATGTCGACCGCCCTCTGAAGAAGAGCTAGAGTGTGAACAGGATTCCCCCGCCAGACGGGATGATGGGATAATCTTAGAGCATTTGGAGGACTGGCGGAGTGGTACTGCACCGTCCCCATAGCAACACGCCTGGCCGAGATTAGGAAATATGACATCACTGTCACAGGAGCTCATGAGAGCCAATCAGTGAAGCTAAAATATTGTTATTTTGAGATATCAAACCTTTTGCATGTCAAATGCATTTTCTGTATTTCTCGCTTTGGATGTACAACCAAAATATAACACACAGAGCAGCATCTTGTCTACTGTGGATGTGCTGTAAAAAATACAAAGAGGGCAAGGGTTTCTTTAGTGACAGGAGCACGCAAACATGGGCATTTGTTGGATCAGCCTTTAAAAAAATTAAAATAAAAAACATAAAACAAAATAATGAGCGTTAAAGAATAAGTTACCTCAGAACACACATAGGCATTAGTTGGACCAGCCTAAAGTAAATTAAAGCAAAGTAAATGAGCATTCAGGTGCTATAATAAAATAAAATAAAATAAATATATATAATAAGCATTCAAATGCTATAATAAATTTAAATAAAATAAAAATAAATATTTCAAGTGCTAAAATAAATTAACGCAACAAATAAAATAATTAAATATAAATTAAATTAAAATAAAATAGAAAAATAGAGTAACAAATTAAAAAAATATATATATAACAAATAAAATAAAACAACAAATAAATTAAAAATATAAATAATGAGCATTAAAGCAAGTTACCTGAGAACACACAAGGGAATTCGCTAGACCATAATATTAAAATAATACATTTAAATAAAAAATAAAATAAATAAAATAACAAATGGCATTCAAGTGCTATAAAATAAATTAAAATAAATATAAATAATGAGCTTTCAATTGGTAAAATAAATCAAAACAACAAATAAAATAAAAATAAAACAGAGAATGAAATATTTCAGTATGTTGCTTGGAATAAAAATAGATTTTATTATACATTTTGCGGTCTGATGGTATAGCTATGACATCGGCTTTCGCAGGGGCTAATTGGTTCATGCTAACTAGCCAAACCTTGATTTCTGAAGTGGAGAGGTGAAGTTCAGTGTCCGGTAAACAGACGCTGGCTGATAGTTTTTGCAGGTGGAGTTCAGTGTGGGCTGCATGGAGCAGAAGAGTGGTGTGGGTGCAGCACAGATGAGGGCTCGGGTGGGGGTTTTTGCACTCTCACACACTTCTCGCTCCGGCTGCAGGTAGGAGTCGGGTCTACCACACCACAGAAACTGACCTCCTATGCACACTTATTGACTTCCTTCCTCTATATACGTCTAAAAACGCTTAACAAACACAGATCTGTTTGATGAAGCAGCTCAGCAGCCGTATAAAGGGTTCTCTCATGAAGACTGGCCTCAAAATAGCTGTCAGCATCAGCATGATAGAGCAGTTTCAGCCCTGCATCACCATTCAAAGAGTGCTTTACACCACAGTCTTTTCTGTTTGCCATGAATAATACATTTAGCCCAGAGTCTGCAAAGTCCATATGCCACATAAATCAACACATTTCAGTGGTGTTAATTATGGACTAGTGTGTTACGTGCTATAAATGGACAAATAGTTGTTTTCTGCACAGCATGTTAATGTAACAGTGCACTTGGATGGCTTGTGAAGAATATCATGAATCAATAAATCTCAGCTGGTTTTGTTTCAGAAACTAGTTTTTAGGTTAGACGTCAAGTGGCAACACAAACATACCAGATTCTTTTCAAACAAGTAAACAAAAAAACATCTTAAAACAAGCTATTTATTAATAGCCTATGTCTGCTTGGGTGAAGTTTTAGGTTTCGAAGATGATGTGATTTTGAGTAGGCCTATTTTTCATTTTGGGATGCTTTTACTTTACTACTCTTCAATTTACTTTTTACGGTTTACAAAAACGGCTTTTTAAATTTTTTGAAAAATCGTTTCCTCGTTATTTTCACCTGAAGAACTGGCGACTCCGTAACTCGTGAGCGAATCATTCTTATGAGCCGATTCTTTTCGACAAACCTGTTCGATCGATTCATTCGCGAATTGGACTGATCCGAAACACGACACAAAGAGCTTGAATATTATAGGACCATTTGACTGATGGAGCTAAACTGAGTCACTAACGTCAATTTTTTGTATTGTTTATTTGTAAATGAATAACATTTAGGTCGACTGTACTGTAAGCTGTTTGTGAACAAAAATATATGGCTGATGAATTATTTTGAGAAGGAGGAAGGAGCATAGGATATAAAAGTGCAAGAGAATAAACGAAATTAACCTATGAATGTCTTACTTATCTGGTAAAAAAAAACAATAAAAAACTTATGAGCCGAATCTTTTCTGGATCGGTTCACACAATTTTTATTAGCGAATTTGACTGATCCGCAGCTGTAGTCGAGTCAACAACTTACTGATTCAGTGATCCATTCGGAGTGAGTCACTGAATTGATTTGGTCTGATTGAAAATTAGCCGAGAATCGGCAGAAACACGACGCAAAACACTTGATTATTCGGAAGATTTGACTGATGGAGCTAAAATGAGTTACTAATATCAAATTTTAGTATTGTAAATATAAATCATATAGGTTGACTGTACTGTACGGTGAACTAAATCTGAGGTATTGATGGGTATTTAGAATAGAAGGAGCGAGCATATTGGCTATACAATTGCAAGAAAATTAGCGAAATTAACAAATGAATCGTTTCCTCATTTTTATACTGAAGAATTTGCGCGTAACGCGATGTCCGATTCGCGAACAAATCATTTTTATAAGCCGATTATTTTCGACGAACCTGTTCGATCGATTCAAACAATGCACTGAGCGATTCATTCGCGTATCGAGTCAACAACTCACTGATTCAGTGATCAGTTCGGAGTGAGTCGCTGAATAGATTTTCATTGAAACCGAGAACCGGTCAATGAACAGGTCGCAAAGCAGTTTAATATTCGGATGATTTGATTATTAACGGAGCTAAAACGTAAGTTCCTAAAGTCAAATTTTAGTTTTGTTTATTGTGAATGAAAAACATATTTAGGTTGATTGTACTATTAAGCCTAGTTGTTTATGAACTAAAACAAAATAAACAAAATTAGACTATGAATGGCTTACCTAGGTCTAATATCAAATGTTAAAAAATAGAGTACACTAGCATATATGAATTCAAAGACACCAACTAAATACAACAGAACAAGCAAGATTTGCTCTTGACTGAATCAACAGGCCGTAAGAGCTCGAACACACTGAAGAATAGATGCATTCACATTCAGAGTTTCTTTTTTGTTTTAGGTGGGCAGAATGTGCAATATTGTGCGTTTCATGATCCGAGCTGGAGATTCGCTCTCTCTCTTGCCAGCCAGAACCTGTTTCTTCTCTCTTTATTTCTTTGTGTCTTTCTGGCTCACCCACTCTCTCTCTATTCCTAAGCAAAAGGCGGGGGAGAGACGAATGTGAAGTGACACAGGAGAATGCTTAGCTCTCCTTCGACTGAAGAGCCGACGGTCCAGCAGAGAAATGAACAAACCAGGCTCACAAGTTCACAAACACTCGTTCGGTCACAATGAAGCCCAGCATGCAACTCAAAGAGAGAGAGAGATTCACAACTGATCCACAAGACCAGGAAAGCATAATCATTTGACATTTTTGGATCCAAAAGAAGACTTGAGTAAATTTTCGTCATGTTGAAATATAAATGTGAACACGCTCGCCCATGTAAAACTTGCCGTCATGAGGCAATGAGGATTTTAGAGCAATTTAGTAAAACGCTGGAAATGACACGAGGCTGACAGGCCTGACTCAGGATGACTGCATCAAAAGTGCTTCACATAAACACTATTAAATGGAGCAAATGGACGAAGGAACCACATCCTGCTCGATTCAACCTGGACCGTAAAGAGTACGAAAGCACAGCTAATAATGACCTCATTTAGCAACTCATCTGCTATTTATAACCATCACAAGAGCCCAGCGCTGTGAAAGCACTCAGCACGAGTATGTTTGATAGTCAGGGGCTGAAGCAGATGCGTCCGTGCACACATTGCGTGGCGGTCAGACGCGCGCTATTGTGTCAGACGTCTGTGCTAATGCTGTTTAAATCCCAGAGCTGAAAGAGAGCTCGGCCACAGCACTTCTTTTATCTGCTGCGATTCCAGCGAGGATAAAAGCTCTGCTGAGGACAGCACAAACGCTGCAGAGCTCGCCGTCACCCGCTTTAGGACGGCTGGAGCCATTCCTGGTTTTTTAAGAGGTGTGTGTGTGTGGGAGGATCCACCTGCTAAAGTGCGTTCAGTGTCAGATAAATGAAAAGAAACAGAAAAGCACAAACTTGATGACCTGAACCTCTATCGGTGCAGATTGAGAGAAATGTCAGCAGGTTTGTTCTGATCACAAATAGCTAGAAAAACAGTGATAATAGTGCAATTAACCCTATGAAGGCTGACATATGAAGTGATAGTCAGAATTTTTTTTTTTTTTGAATGGAACATCTTATTGAATATATAAATAATACAAATTTAAATATACATATATATAAAAAATGCATATGTGTTTTTGTTGAGCACTTACAGGCTTTTATGGCTATCAGAATATGGAGGGGAAAAAAGACTCAAACTGAGCAAAAACATGTAATTTGGTACAGATGCTGAAATTCATATGGCCAAAACGTGATGGAATTCTGATGCATGTATTGTAAATCAATGAGATCTTTATTAACAGTATAGTAGATCATTTCATAAAATGCAATAAATATCAGTCGTCACTTTATATCTCCAATAATATGTCTTATTAAGGTGAGATTTAATTGATCCAAACATATAATGCAATGCAATGGTGATTGAGAGATGAACAAATAAATGTTCTCCAAAAGATTTGAGATGTTCTGGAGGCTTGTGAAGATCAACAGTGAAAGTAAAGCTTCTGGAAACAAACGCTCCTCTAAATAACCTGATGACAAAATGATTGATGGAGAATCAAGTAAAGCTGAGCTGCTTCAGTCCAGTAAGTGTTCATCTAGGAAATAGAATAACAATATTCTTATGTTCACTTTATATAAATAAGATTTGACCGCAAAAAGACAAGTAAAGCACGAGCTGAAGGCGGACGTTGTTAACACTAAAAGCCCTTTTACTTGCTAAATAAGTCTAAACTATCAATCAGAAGGCATGTAGCAGATTGTGTACAACAGGTTTTTTTTTTTAAGCATAATTTTGATCTGAAAGATCAACGGTGCAATAACATGCATCATGCATCAAAAGGACGGGAAATATCTCAAATAAAAAGCAAAAGTGTGTGAAGCAAAGTGTTTTGTGCTGGTGAGAGCATGTGAGAGGATGTAGTTTGTGTGTGGTTATGGTTAGTGATTATATAACAGCTTTAAGAGGTGTTGGAGAATCCCTCCCTATCGGGTGCAATGATCAGATCTGAAAGAGCAACGAGATGCTTATATGCATAAAATGTCTGGTTTTATTTGAAACCCAAATGAGATTATCAGATGAAACCTTTTTGTATTCCAAATAAATATACATCCAATTGCTCATGTTATGTAAAGCACAGGAGCTGCGTGTGTGATGAGGTGATTACATAATAACGCGGCTGCATCGCTCTCAGCAGCTCTTCAAGTCTCTGTGCATCCTGCAGCATCAGACAAAGCGTCTCGGGATGCTGGCGGAGACGGTATCTTAGCAACGCTGGCATCCGAGGACAATGAGGCGAGCGCTCCGAATACGGACCTGAAGGAAACCCACTTATTCGACTAAAGCAAAAGATCCAGAGATGAGAGTCTCTCACCTCGTTGTTAATAACGGAGTAAAGACTTTCAGCTCTGAGGAATCTGCATTCAGTGCTCTTCTTCTTCATATTTCTGTCAGCCTGATAAAGCAAACACAGTGCTTTTGCATCAAGCCACAATCATAGCCGGTTCTGAGCAACTGCTGTATCCACCTAACAACACCCTAGCAACCACTCAGATCACCATAGCAACCACCTAGCAAGGCTTTAATACCCTTCAAACTTCAAATCGCACTTCAAAGGTGGCCAAATAACCTTGTAGATCACCTCCCTGGTTTTCACAGAAAACACCAGCATCGTTCAGCATTCAGCTCTAAACCTGGACCCTCTTCAACTGTCCTTGTGTAAACACTGAACATGATTCACTCTCTGCTCGTTTAGAAAAGGCCACTAGATGAGCAACACTTACAGCTCAGAACATTTCTAACCCACTAATCATTCTTTTGATTATTCATGAGTCAAATTACAAAAATTGGCCATGTTAACCACAGTTTCACTCAAAAACTGTAAATAGGCCTACAACAAAGAGCTGTTTGCTAAAACAAGCAGAATATTGCTCAATTTAATGATTCATTAATGATTCAAACAAACCTCTTTGTTAATACTAAACAAATAATTGCATACATTTTAATATATTTAATAAAGAAAAACAATACATCTATAGAGACTTTTTTATTTAATTGGACTTGTAAGAAACATCAACCATATATATATATATGCTGTCACATTAATCACATCCAAAATAAAAGTGTGTGTTTACATAATATATATGCATGTAGGCCTTAAGAAACAAGCATTTATACATAGAAATATATACTGTATATATTATGTAAACAAACTTTTATTTTGGATGTGATTAATAGATTTGATAACACACACACACACACACACACACATTTATATATGTAACATTTCACAAATTCTGTTTGTTTTTTCTCCGTAATTTTGAGTTTTTATTTCACTATCTGGACATTTCTATTAAGAATTGCTACCTCTTTTATCTTTTTTTTTTTATCCTGTGGCGGAAATAAGTCATAAAGGGGCTAAAACTTCTTAAAAACTAGACTATTTTTTTTTTTTTTTATTGACAAACACACTCAACACTAAAACTTTATCCAAAATTAAAGTGAAAACACAAAATCGAAAAGTAAAATTGAATTCAAAATATCTCCCGAGACTATAATAAATAATACTAAAATTACACTGCAACTACAGCAACAAGAGCACCATAGCTTCAGTGTATAAGCTGGTGTTTATCATGGTTATTTATTGTAAAGGACTTTAAAATGTCAATGTACTTAAAATCTAATTATGATGAACTTGTAATGCAAAGGCTACTACAAAACAACAGTACTGCGGTCTTCTTTAATCATGATGTCTTGATGCTCTGGGTACTTCTGGAGCTGCCCAGATGTGCAGATGGTGAGACACAATCTCGTGCACTAGCGATCCAGAGGACACGCGCGCGTGCATGTGAACTCACCAGGTTTGTGACGTCACCCCGACGGCAGGCCCACCGCTGCTCCGGAAGCTGCTGTCCCAGCATGCATCTGCTGACGGCTCCAAACAAGACTCCACCAACAGCCAGTGCAAATAAAACCAGACTAGTGCTGTTTAACCGTTTAACTACAGCAGGCTGCATGCAATCAGGTCAACCTACTAACATGCCAAAAACAACTAAATCTGACTTCATCGACCAAAATATTAAGATTTTAATAGTTTTAATATATTTGTTTTTTTTTAAATTGTAAATTGTACTTATTTACTCCACTACTGTTATTTGGTGTAAGCAATTTAAACGTTTTCGTAATGCTAAAGGAGTTGAATTAAAGTGTATGAGCGCCCTCTGCTGGTTACAGGAAAATAATCTAACATATAAAACAGTATCATTAATGAAAGTTTAGTTAAAAAACAAAAATAAAAATAACGATTAAAATATTTTCATGTCATGCTAACTTTAAACGGCCATATATACATACATATATATGTATGTATATACATACAGATATAATACAAAATATATTATTCAAATAGTTTTATGGCTCTGTAACTTAAAAGGGATACAAATTAATTTTAACTCAAAGCTTTACAACCAAACTCAATAACTCAATAATTAGACTGTGCTTTGATATTTAACACAATTTTAATATTAATAAATGTTTAAATTATACTAGCACATCAACTATGAAATAAATAAAATTAAAATAAAAAAGTATCAAAGTAAAATGAAAAACAAACTAAATAAAATAATATTCGGAAAATAAACTATGAGAATGAAAAATAACAATAAAATATAAATACAATAAAAAGTAAAATGAATAAAATAGAAACTAAAATAAAAAAGAAAATACACTGAAATGGAAAAAAAAAGGTTTAAATTGATTAAAAATAAAATGAACATTTTTTTTTTAAATAAATTAAAACATCACTGCTATAATAACCTTAAAAATAACAATAAAATATAAATACAATAAAAAGTAAAATAAATAAAATAGAAACAAAAATAAAAAAAGGAAATACACAGAAATGGAAATAAACAAAAAAATAGTTCAAATTGATTAAAAATAAAATGAAAATAAATAAACTAAATTAAAACATCACTGCTATAATAACCTTCACACAAAAACTTAACTCAATACAGACATGTGCAAAGAAACGAGAAGCAGGAGTTCGGTCTTTTTCATTTATTTGGTGATATGTCACAGGAGACAATAAACTTACAGGAAGTTATTTCTGTATTACAAATAAAGTATCATCTGTACATAGAGACAGCTGCAGGAAATAATCCAGAGCAAAAACAAAACCAACATGGATCAGCTGGAGTAAAAACGCTTTAAAAAGAGACACGGGGCAAAAAAAGAAAGAACACGTGCTAGAAGCATGAAGACGAACACTGAATGTGATGCACGTGGAGCTTGATCCCTGGTTCAGTGGCAGACGCATGGCTAAAGACACGCAGATCTATGGCAGCGTTGAGCTCTGGGATGAATCTAAAACACCGAGCCGCAAACGTCCGAATATGGCACAGTCACTCGAAGTGAGACAGAAAGACAAACCACGGTAGGAATTCAACAGTCAGGCTCAAACTCACTCTAACTCCAGCTGCAAGACCCGCTTGTAAAGGCACGTAGTTTTTAAAGTAGTTATTGTCGGCGTGAGCACAGTCAAACATCTGATTGGACGCTGTGCAAGCCAACGAACACTCGCAGAACAAAGACACGTGGGCTATGGGTCACGGCGTTTCTCTAGAAGTACAAAAGGAAGTCAGTTCTATACTATATACAGATGTGACGTTTACACTCTAATCTACTCGCAGACTGTTTGGCTTGTTAATCGTACATCTATTCTGATGTAACAGTGGAACTACAAACGTACGAAACAGTATTTCCTGCTACAGGTTTACTACGCCTAGATCTACGGTTTCCTCAGAGTTATATTAAATGTGACGCTCGCTATACTGTACACGCTTCGGCATCGTTCAAATAAATTAAACATTATTACCTTCAAACACGATTTAGGAAGGTCTGAAATGCAGGATCCACATACTGTGCTGTTAAAATTAAGATTTAAAGTGAAATTGTTCCCGGAACGGTTTTAAATAATACAAAATTTGACCTCAGCTCACAACATCCTTCATTCGTTTTAATAAAATAGTCATAAAATGCCAGTAACATCGGCAATATTTAACCCTTTTAAGTTTTATATGCGAGTGAATCTTAAAAAAAAAAAAAACACGGGAAAAAAAAAAAAAGTCCCAGAGAAAATTAAAATATATTTATATATATATATTTTTTTGCTGTAGGACAATTTTCATAACATTTCCAAATTTTCATAACTATAACGTGTTGGTGAAATTGTATTTAAATCACGCATTGCAATGAATACCATTACATACAAATAATAATAAAATATCTTCTTTTTTTTTGGGATAAGAGTTATGAGAATGACTTTTTTTTGCATGTTAGTCATGAGAATCTGGGTTGGAATGTGCTTTTTTGTCATAAAAATTATATCACAATGCACAATATATGTACAATAGGAGGGTTTTTTTGGGGTGGGGGGGTGACCTAGAAATTATAATATTCACCCATTTATTTTATTTATGGACTGACGTCCTCCACTACAGCAGAGGGCGCTGATGGAGGGTAAAAATACTATTACAATAAATTAAACCAATGGTTCAAATGGTTAAGGGGCTGATGAGATTTCCTCGTTTTCCTAGTCATTTCTAAAACATCCCACAATGCACTTCAGCACAAAATTTTCCATGCTTTCGCAGCAATCTCAACACAAATTCATAAAAAACTAAATGAATAGAAACCGAATGTGTAGAATATGACTTTTGTTAAACTATATATATATATATATATATATATATATATATATATATATATATATATATATATCCCCTATTTTAGGGGAAAAAATGACCTTGATTTTATCATATTTAGCTTGTAAATCAACTGATGTCCTCCGCTACAGCAGGGGGCGCTAATCAAGGGGAAAAAAATAATAAAATAAATTAAAGCAATGGTTTAAATGGTTAAGAGGCTGATGAGATTTCCTCGTTTTGAAGAATAAAGTAAACAGTCATTTCTAAAACATCCCACAATGCACTTCAACCCGACATTGGCCGTCCCTTTGCAGCGATCGCAACACAAATTCATAAAAAACTAAAGGAAAACCGAATGTGGCGCGAGGCGATACGGACTAAAGGATGGAGTGCTGAAGGGATGGAGTGAGGTTTCTTGGTCATTCTCGACCGTTACTTAAAGATGAAGTTGAGAAGGACCTGGAGGAAGATGAGGAAGAGGATGATGGCCACATCTCTGTGTGTGAGGAACGAACTTTCTGTTGCTGACTGACTCGCCACTCGACTCCTCAAAGCGTTGACGCTCCTAGACGCCCGTTATGAGACAAACCAAAGTTAACATTCTCGTTTTTCAAGCATTTCTTAATAAAGCAGGAGGTGAGAAGCCGTTTCACCTGTTGATGTCTTCCTGGGTTTTTCTGATCGACTCAATGGCACTTTGGATTTCACTCAGATCTGTTCCCTTCTTCCTGAGGCGGCTGCTGTGTTTGCTCTTGTGCCCTGAATCAAAGATCACAATGAGTGTGTGGAGTGTTACTAGCGTGTTTGTGTGTGTTTATGTGTTTGACGTACTCTCGCTGCCTGAAGAGTCCTGGTGGTCCGGCTCCGGAGACGAACAGCCACTCTCGGGACTTTTAGGTTTGTCACTCTTATGTTTCCGCTTTGGTCCCGTCACCTGATCGAACACACACGCCGACAAGAGCGGGACATTCACATCTTTCAGTCTTTATGCTATGGTTAAGACCGTCTGAATTGTGTATGTGATTCTCACTTATTTTTGAAAGGCTTCAAACAGGGTCCAAAATGAACTTTTTTCCACATCTGCCCATGGCAAGTGAGGAAGGAAAAAGTTTTACCAGCCATGAATACTAAAATACTGGCCATGAAGCATTAAAAAGATGCTATTATCCATACAACAATGGAATTAATAAGCAGTTTTTCCTCTTGTCTATTTGTGTCATTAGCTATGTTTTCATCTAAGTTGCAAATTTAATTTCTAATTATTTGTTATTATTATATTTATTATTATTTATTTTATTATTATAATTAAATTTATAATCATTTTAAAAATTCATATTTAAATATTCAAATATTTTTATTATTATTTATTTTTTAAATGGCAATTTAATTTATAATATTTTTATTTATTTATTGTTACATGTATTGTTTATTTTAATCTTTTGTAATTCACAAAATGTATAATCATTTTTTTATTTATTACAACATTTATTTTTCATTTAAATGAAAATTTAATTTATTATTTACTACATTTATTATATATATAAATGCAAATTTGATTTTATAATTTATTTTTACATTTGTTATTTAAATGCAAATTTAATTTCTAATATTTTTTTATTTAATGTTACACTATTTATTTATTTACATCTTTTGGAATATCACAAAAAATGTTGTAAATAGACATTCCATCCAATGTGTTCAAGATTTAATGTGCACATTTTTTTTTTTTTCATAAAGCTTTTTAAATGCAATATCCCAAGATTCACAAACCAATGTTAATTTTGGACCCGTGCTGCAAAGACTCATCCTTGATGCAACTAAAAAAACAAACAAATACTAACAAAAAGCACACAGGCATGCATGTGAGTCACTTGCAAATGCCAAAGAGCACAAAAAAAAAAAAAAAAAAAAACAAAAGCTGAAAATGAGGCAGAACGGTCATGTGACCATGTCAGGCAGCAGATGATTGGTTGCTTTGCAGAATGGTGATTGGTTGTTTGAAGAATGGACAGAGAGCGCAGACGGTGATGAGATGGAAGCAGAGAGGGGGATTGTGGGTAGAACGAGGGAGGGGTGGGGACAGAAGGACGTACCTGGCTCAGGTAATTGTCCCTCCGGGGGCCCTGCTGGGTACTGAGACTAACTACACTGGCTGAACGTACCATAGGCGTCCTGTGGCGCACTTTGGTCTGAATAAAGCCGTCTTTCTCGAACTGAATCAGATCGTTGAGCGGATCCCACGGACGAGTGCTAGGACACAGAGAAACACACCGTCCTCTCAGTAAACGGGACATGCTACAATGCACTTCCTGTCCAGCAGGGGGCAGCAGCTGTTATGAGACGAGCAGGCAGGTGTGACTTACTCTGCGTAGCGGTAATGCCACTCTCCGGTGACCGGGTCCTGCTCGAACAGAGCGGGCGTCCACTCCTCACACTTGGCCTTGCGCTCGCGTGCCGCTTTCCTCTGGACCTCCTCCAGGATGAACTTCTCATTGGTCGCCTCCGTCTGGTCCTTGTTATTGATGGCTCGTGTCACATGCTGCCACAGCCTGAAGATGACAGAGAAAGACTAATGAAAATGTGTTCGTTTTCCTATTTAGGGACTATTTCTCATGTTACTGAGTGTTAGTGAGCACGCAGAGGCCTATTAAATGCATTATTTTTTTTTTGTTTTTTTTTTCTTTTTTTTTCAAATTCTGTTTAAAATTTTCTAGATTTTTTTTCTGCATTTGATTTAAAATATTTTTTTTCTTAAACATAAAATACATTTTCACGATTCCGTTTTTTTTTCTGTTTTATTTTTTCTGGATTCCATTTTTAATTTAATAATATAATAATACATTTATTAATTTAAAACAATAATTAGAGGATTAATAATTTAAAAACATTAAAATAATTTTGAGGATTTTGATTTTTTAATGGTTTAAAGTTTTTGGATTACATTTCAAATATATTTTTTTTAATATACATATATACATATATATATATATATATATATATATATATTATTAAATTGTTTTTTTTTTAATTCCATTTTTAAATATAATTGGTAAAAAAAAATATAATATTTCTAGATTCCTTTTTAATGGTTAAATGAATCTTTAGTGTTCAAAAAGCATGTCTAATGAATTTAATTGTTTTGCAGATTCTGTGCTTTCCTTTTTATTTTTCTATATTGGTTTAATAAAATGTTAATATTCAAAATCATGTCTAATCAAATGAATTCATAAAGCTGCAACAATTTAATAATGTATTAAAACTTTATAATAACAGGGCCCTATGAAATGTTTTCAGAAATTCTGTGTTGTCTGTTTGATTTTTTTTCGTCTGGTTTTATGATTTAACACAAACGAAATAAAAACTGTAGTAAACGAATGAATGCATGAAACCATGAACAAAGAAAAAAATTAAGAATTCCTTTAATTTCCTTTCACTTTTAGAATTAAAACATGGATGAAAAATTGTTATATTATTTAAAATGTAAGTTTGAATAATTTCATTATTATTTTTAGTAGTAATAGTAGTAGTATTTTTGCAGTTTAATAGTCTTTTTGTGGATTTATATTCACAGACACTAGTCCATTCCACAATTTGGTTAATTATACAGCCCTACTTTTGATTAATTCATCACAAATGGTCAAATTCTCATGACATTTGGCATTTTCTGCACAGGGTCCTAATAATGTGACGAGCAGCGTTACCTCTCGGACTCAAACTCGCTCTGTTCTTCAGGAGGGACGGTGCAGCGGATCAGACGGTTCTGCCTCAGCTCCGGCGTCGGGTTCCAGAACGTCTCCATCTCACCCGTCTTCTTATCGTTGATGAAGACTTCACTGTCCTGTAAAACACACACACACACACACGATGACATATGACCTATAAAAGACATCTGAGAAGCCTTAGTTTCAGGTTTAAACACATTTAGACATGCTAAAATCATTAGACAGAATTGTCAGTATTCCAACTAAGACCCGCCCACTTAGTTTGACAGACATGCAAAGTGACCAAACACATTTTCAGATTTCTATGTAACCTTTACAGCTGATATCTTGTGATTTTTTTATGTGCAGACGGTCTGTTATACTCACCCAGTGCCCCTCAAGTGTCGCCAGCACCTCCTTCCCGAGCTTGATCTTCCCGCTGATCTGATTCACGATGTCACTGCTGCCGAGGAACGGCTGATGGACAGGGAAATATCAGTCATGCCATTGAAAAGAGTCACAGGAAGCATCGTTCTTTTGTGCCGTTATCGGTGTGGCATTTGGTTTGATACGGATCTGATGTGTGTGGCCTTTCCCTCTGCGCCCCACTGTTCTTCTAAATGTCACAAAAGCTTACAAACGCCCAGACACGAGCGTATAAACACACACACCTTGAGTCTGAACTCCAGTTGAGCGCTGTAGCCCGTCTTCTCACAGGCGATGGACACCTGACCGCCCAGCTCCAGAGTCATCGTCCCGTACAGGATCCCTGAGAGAGACACAGACACAGAACGAGTGTCAGTCTGCGTGAGTCAGTGGTGTTTATGAGTGTCAGTCAATACACCTGCATGTGTGTGTAATGAGTTATTTTAGATGTACATTCACAAATCACATTACTGGACAGACAGACGGAAATACACAACGCTTGCTAAGCTAGACCTTAGTCTCCAAGAGATGGGTCTTTGGTAACACTTTATATTAACAATTAAACATTAGCAAGCTTACAATAATAGTAAATGTGTATATATATATATATATATGTGTGTGTGTGTGTGTGTGGTAAATAATATATATATATATATATATATATATATATATATATATATATATATATATATATATATATTATATAATATATATATAATATATATATATATATATTTATATATACACGCACACACACACACAAAATATATTTACAATAGTAATATATACAGTATATATGACAATTAAATATTAATAAAATATAATATATAACAATTATACATTAATATAACAAAGCATTAATTTAATGTATACATTAACAACTGTTTATTGTTAAAGTTTTGTTTATACTGATTGAATAATGTATTTTGTTTTGTTAATTTCTTTGTTTTTGTTAAATGATTTCTTAATTGTTATTGTTTTGTTTCTTTTATGTTGTTAATAATTATTAATTAATTTATATTATAATTAAATTTTAAATATATAGTAATATGATTAAACGTTCATTAATTTAATAATAAATGTGTCATAAAATAATTAATAATTATTAATAATATATATGTTTTATAATATACATTATATATATATATATATATATATATATATATATATATATTATATATATATATATATACAGACACATTTAGAACTGTAACATATACAGTATGTATACATATGAATTAAATTATAAATGTTTACAAATATAATAATTCAATTATTAAATTATAAATATATACTAATAAATATACAAATTAATTTAAAAAATATATTACAAATATTAACATATATATAATATATATAATATATATATATATATATATATATATATATATATATATATATATATATATATATATAAATAAAGGTGAAAACACAAAACATATATTACACATATATTATAAAATATATACACATATACTTACAATTGTATTACATATGATAATATAAATAATACAGTACATAAATAAACACATGTATATATACACACATACATATAGACATGAATACATGTATCCATATACATTTAATTACAACATTTGAATGTACATTCGTTAATCATCTGTTAAGTGTTATATAATACAATAATGTTTTAATTGTTACTTAAAAAAAAGTGTTACCAAACTGTCATATGCTAACTAAATGAAAACTCTAGATTGGATACTGCACACATATCTAAACGAGTTACTACACATGTAAACATACCTAGATGTGTCCCTACAGAAGACAACACAGGGGACGGGTGTTAGTCGCGCAGTATGAGGGCTGTATTCAGATATGTAGAGTTCTAGTGTTCGTTAGACGCTACTGTGTGTGTGTGTGTGTGTGTGTGTGTGTGTGTGTGTGTGTGTGAGAGTGTGCAAACAGACCTTTGCAGTGTGCGTAGGGCATGTTCATCACATAATCCTCTCCTCTGTTCAGAAACGACAGCCTGGCTTCACCGTCCAAGATAGCCGACAGAGAGTTTCCTGAGAAACACGCAAACAAACTCGCAATAAGACGTGCGCTCGTGTGTGTGTGTGTGTGTGTGTGTTATACGTGATTTATCGTAGCGCATCTTCTGTCTTACCGTAAAACTTGGACTTGGCCAGGATGCTGCCGCTGAGACAAAAGCCATCCTTCCTGTTGCTGACGTAAAAGGCTGAAACCGGAGGATGATGGGATACCTGGAGGAGGACAGACACTTTATGCTGGTGTGAAGCTCAGTAGGAACTAAGTGGAGTTACAGTGGCTTTTGCTGCTTCACCTGCTCTGCGATGTAGAAGGTTTTGCTGTTGGTCTTGGAGTGGATCCATAAACAGCGAAATGTTTCTCCAATAATGGGGTTGTACGGTTTCTTCAAACCCTGTCAGTGACAAAAACGATGAAAATATGACGGAAGATGACAGATTCGAGATGTCTGAAGGTCTATTAGTGAATGAGCCTTTACCTTTGGCTTCTTGTAGAATCCAGAAATGTACCATTTGACCACTTTCTTCATACGGTTATAAGCGTTTTCCTCCACCGCCGCTCTGATAAGATTAACAATTACGATAAAGTTACTTTAATAACACAAACTAAAATCTGATTTGATGTCTTTGTGTATATTTTTATTTTTTTATACCAGAGTTATTATTGCTTAATAACACTTAACACATTAAAAAAATTATTTACTTGAAAAAATTAATAATTAATTAAATTAATTAATTAAATAAATAAATGTTCTAATTTTAATTTGGTTTAAGTTACTAAAAATACTAAAGCTAAATAAACTAATACTAATAAATCAAAATTAATAAATATTATATAGACATATTTAAAAAAAGAAGAGAAAACTAAAATAACAAAAACACAAAAAATACAAAAACTTTAAATAGGATTTGTGTGAAAACATTAATAAAATCCAATTCAAAATATTTACAAAAACTATAATAGTATTTCAATAATACTAAAATAACATTGATTTTGATATTTTGATTTGCCTTTACGCTGACGATTTGTTTATTGTTTATTATCATTATTATTAATAATAACTGTAATTATTTCACTTAATATTATTTAGTTACAGTGATTTTACCACTTCATTTTTAATCCATAACTATGCTAAAATGAATTTAAAATAAATTATGTATATATAATTGAATTTAAATAAATTAAAAAAAATACTCATATCAAAATCAAATTAAATTTACTAAAAAAAAAAAAAAAAAAACATTTTTATAATTTTTTTTTTTTTAATCAATTATGTTTTCAACACATTTTATGGTCCCTTATAAGGGACTGTTTTGAAACACTACAAAGACAGCAATTCCATGTATGCTCCTTTCCAATGTCATTTTGTTAATTATTTATATACTATTATAGTAGTTAGCTTTTATTTTTATATTTTCATCGTCATATTTTCATTTTTAGTTTAAGCTTTAATAATTCTATGATTTTCTTTTATTATTTTCTTTTTATGCCATTTTATAATTCATATTTAGCATTATTTTTTTATTTTTATTTTCAGTTAAAGTAATAACTAGTACTTCAACTTTAATTTATTTCAGTTCTAATTTTCGGAAATTTAAGTTTCATCTAAATTTCATATATTATTTCAGCTTTATTTCAATGATGATTTTTTTGTTATTTGTGAACATAAAGGAGCATCTGAATAATCTGAGCATCAACGTGTCTGTGTGTTATCTTACTCGGACAGGAAGTCAGCGTGATAGTAATAATCGGACAGTTTGTCCAGGAAGGACCGTGGCTCCAGGATGAAGGTGGGCAGCACGACTTTGGACAGGTCCATGCCGGGCCGAACCTGCTTCAGGAGAGTCCAGATCAGAGATTTATTCTCCTCAGATACCGTTTCTGTTTGAGACTCTTCGCCTGCCTGAAACACACACACACAGACACACACACAGCTTGAATGAACAGATTGTGTCATATCCACCACAGACTTACTGTTCATCTCCCAGCTGTCTGCTGTAAAAATAGCCGTCTGAATATTGTGTTATCATCTGTGTGTCAATAACACTCCACTCCAGCCAAACGCTTGTGAGGACCTCAATAACTCATGATGATAATGCCATCATTTACGATGTTTTTAGATGAGGGATCCACACACGCACCTCTCCCAGCTCCTCGTGGCTCTGCTCGATGTACGACGTTTCCCGCAGTGCCTCGTTGGGATCCAGGTCGAGGTACGAGTCTTCCTGTCGCTCTGACGTGTCGCTGTCGCTCTCCTCACTTTTCTCCATCACCTCGTTGTCCCACTCCTCCTGCTCCTGCTCGTTCTCACGGTCTGATTTATCCGAGTACAGGTCTGGATCCTTAAACTGGTCGCTGTCGTTAAACCTGACGGATCACACAAACTCTCAGTTAGTATGCAAACCCAGGACTTGCATTAATCGGTGACTAGTGGTGCTTTAACTACTTCAGTTTCAGTCAATATATGCACACAGAGTGAAACAATCAGTTTTTTTTAAGTGGACATATTGTTTTTTAAAGTGAATATTATTATTATAAATAAATTATAATAATAAATTATAATAAATTCATTTATTTTTATTTAGTTGCAGTGAGTTTATGATGTTTGGTTAACTTCATTTTTAATCATTAACTATTAAAAAATATATATTTTAAATAAATGTACATAAATAATTAAAAATCTATAATCTTAAAAAAAATCTATATATTTTGTACATTTATAAATAAATATATTTATATAAATATAAAATTTATAAATATATATAATATATAAATATTTTAAATATAATATAAATATTTTTTAAAAAAAGTCCAAATAAAGAGATAGATTTTTAATGGGACATGCTTTTGTTGAAGCCACCCATTCACATTATTTTAATCCATATTAAAATTATTTTTATATAAATGACAATTTATATAAATAATTAAATATATTATTTTTATATAAATGATTATAAAAATGTAATATAAATAAAACATAAAATATTTGTAAAAATTTTTTTACTTCCAAAGTAGGGATTGATAGACATTTTTAAAATCCATATGGAAAAAAATAATAATTATATATATATATATATATATATATATATATATATATATATATATATATATATATATTGTGAGATATATATTGTGAGATATATATAATATATATATATATATATATATATATATATATCGGGACACAATTTCGCCAAAAAAAAAGTGGACATTAATGCACTTAATTGTAAATGTGCATTTAAATGAAGTCATTTCTGTTCTTAGTCATGTGCCATAAAATAAAAAGTACTATTGTATTAGCAAGACTGAACTCTCACTTAAGATTTAAAGGAAATGTCACGGCATTGAACACCAGACATTAAAAATGAATATGCAAGTGTCACTTTTTATCAACGCTGAATAAAATATTCATCGAAAGAGCCTGTAAGATGACAGCTGGGTGTGTTAATGTGCGTGTCTTACTGCATGTTGTGTGCCCTCAGCAGACTGTAGAAGTTAATGTGCGAGTGCTCTGCGGTCTGCGTCGTCTCCTCTCTGCCCTCTCGGATCATCGTTCGCTTCAGCAAACTCGAGCATTTCAGAGCCAGCTCAAGAGCGTCCATCCAACAGCGGCCTACACACACGACGCAGTGTGTTATTAAGACTGATGGTGCAGTAACACACAGCTCTGTTCTGTAAATCTGTGTGTGTCTCACCGTCTGATTCTGAAGCCGCTCTGAAGATCAGGTGGCTGCTGGGTAACGGCTGAGTGATGGAGCCCACAGCTTCTCCTTTAGGACCCTGAGACACAAACATACACACTTCATCTACTATCCAAATAACTTTTTACACTAATAAAGGAATATTAAAAATTATATGAATATAAAAAGAGCCTATATTGTACATACTTTCTTTCTTTTTTATTTTATTGTTTTATTTGATTTTTTTTTTACATTGTTTTATAGTTTGAAATATATATTAAATTTAATCTACACACTGTTCAATATATGTTTTAATGACGAATTTAATACTATTATTTAGTGAGGAGGCATTAAATTGATCAAAAGTGACATTTGTAATGTTACCTAAGATTCAAATAACAATAATTATTCAAATAAAGTTCTTCTTTTGAACCCTTAAATTCTTTAAATCCTTTTAAAGAATCCTGACAAAAAAAAAAAAGTTTTCGAAAAAAATATTAAACATTTTAAATATTTTTATTATAATAAAAACATTTTAATTTTTTTTAAACATTTAATAAAACAGTAAAAAGATTTTCAGTATTAAAATACTAATATTTAAATATATTCTTCTATATTTTCTATTAAATTCCTTCCAAAGAATCCTGAAAAAAAGTCAGCTTCCAAAAAAAAAAAACTAAAATAATAAAATAATAAAAAAAATAAAATAAAAAAAAAACTGCCAACATTGATAATAATTTAGAAATGTTTCTTGAGCAGCAAATCATCATATTAGAATGATTTCTGAAGATCATGTGACACTGAAGACTGGAGTAATGATGCTGAAAATACAGCTGCACATCACAGAAATAAATTACAGTTTACTATATATTAACATAGAAAATTTCACAATATTACTGTTTTTTCTGTATTTTTGATCAAATAAAATGCAGCCTTGGTGAGTAGAAGAGACTTCTTATAGACCCTAAACGTTTCTCAAATGGTAGTGTGTTTTAAAATATTCAATGTTTAATATCTCTATAATATTTTTGAACATTACATTCAATATATATTTTCATAAACATATATATATATATATATATATATATACATATACATATATATCATAGTATTTTGTTTCTGTTAGTATATATTTGCATATATTTTGCAACTCCAGTAATGTTCATCTTGATCCGAACGGCTCCCGCTGAGTTTTCTCATGTACCTTGACGGCCCAGATGGACTGTTCGAGCGGGTGGAAGAGCTTGAAGCAGAAGCCGTCCTTCTTGGAGGGTCTCTCGATGAGCTCACAGGCGTTGAGCAGGACGGTCCCGACCCACTGGCCGTTCTTATTGGTCTTATAGATGAGCAGGACGCCTGGCTTCAGCACACACCACAGCTTGGTCCAGCTCTTCAGCGTGCCACGGATCTGAAAGAGATAAAACCGACTCGTAAAGCACTGGACGTTTTCTCGTTTGATTGTGTGGTCCAAAGCGATGATCAATTTAACCTCCTTTCCTCCTGACCCTACAGGTCTTTTTTTTCACATACTATCAGCTATGTAAGCATTACTGTGATTATTAGCATGTGTTGTTTCCCCTTCGCTTTTTAATCATGCTTTTGTCCTGTTGGATTTACTACCAAAATTTAATGTATCTGTCTTCTGTGGATGCATTGTGAGAGATTCTATGAAGAATGAGACCATTTATTATAATATGCATTACTAAAACAAGATTTTGCACCATAAAAAAAGGTGTTATGTAACAACTCTTTACACACACCTTGGCAATAGAATTAGTTATTACTCGCCAGACTGATATACTATTATATATCAGTATACAGGTATATAAAACTTTATATATGTAAAGCTTATGTTTGTAAAATGGCACAGCTTTTTAAATATCTGAAAGCACACTCTTAACATCAGTCAGTCAAGCATTATAATATATGATAATCAAGCATTAACTTTAGTAATTAGAACTAAAACTTGGTTATCATGTATAAAAGCATATTTGTCATTTTAACTGAGCTTAGCACTGTTGGTGATGCTTAAGATATTGTTGATCATGCAGTGTTTCTGTAAAAAAAAAAAACTAATACACCACTACTACTAAAAACAATATAAAACACACTAAGAATGAATGAGCTGCTGGGTTCATGAATATTAATCACGATGTCTGCATTCGTTCGAAATGATTTGCTGAAATCAGAACAGTGTACTTTATCCACACTAAAGACCCCGGTATGAAAATGGCCTACAAGAATAAACACATTTGAACGGCAAACCTTGAGCCAGTCGGCCATGACGATGACAGACGGATCAGTGATGGTGCTCAGCAGCTCTTTAGTGGCACGTTTCTTCTCTTCCCTGTAGTTCTTCTTTTGCACCTGAATAGACATGCACGCAAAACCACATCACATTATTAGTCATTATTTTCATTAGTAATCAATATGCATATATAAAAAAATGCACTGAAAGTCTGTATTGATCGGTGTGTGTCATTAATGCGTGTGGCTGTACCTTGAGTGACTCTTTCTTAGTAAGCTTGTTTCCAGACGCCGATACGTCCTTATCTGAGCCATTATAGAGCTTTGTTTCCGACTGCAAAACCAACATAAGTGTTAGTAATTTACACCGCATGATGAAAATTATGATATTATGAGCTGTGCCTTAGGCTGGCCTAAATTAATGTGGCATAATCCATACATATATACAAATTATTTACACATACACACACACACACACACAAATAAATATAAATTAAATAAATAAATAAGTAAACAAATAAATAAATGTATTCAAAATATTAAATTAGAAAAAAGTTATTTTCAATTGTACAAATATTAAATTGTATTTTATATATATATATATATATATATATATATATATATATAAATTAAACTTTACCTGAAATAAAATGTTAAACATTATTAGCATTAAATATTAATTCAAACTAAGTTTCTCAATTTCTTTTTAGTTTCAGTAAAACTAAATTAAAAATTAATAAAAACAATGCAGACATAAAAAACACTAATAAAAATGACAACACAAAAATTACTAAAAACTTTATGAAAATAAAAAAATCTATCTCAGTTAAAATAAAATTAAAACCATTAAAAAATCTGTTACTTGAAATAAACTAAAGTTATATACATATTAAAAAATAAATAAAATATTAAACATTATTAATAATATATATTAATTTTAAAAAACTTATTTCAGATATATTCAGCTATAAAAAAATTTATTTCAATTTCAATTAAAAAATGAATTAAAAATGAATAAAACAATGTAGATATATTTATAAAAATAATAAAAATGACAAAAACACAGTAAAACTACTACTAGTTAAAACGGTGATAAAATTAAAACCGTAAAAAACATTTTCATTACTTGAAATAAATATTAATTATAACACAAAATACAATATAATGCAAAATACAGTTTCATTACTAATGAAGCACCTACAGTCTGAACATTCATTCACTTCACCTTCCAGGTGGGTCTAAGTTTAATTTTGGACCCGTCTTTTAATTTCACCCTGAAGCTTTTCAAAGCCGATTAGGTGAAATATCTTTATATGAACATGGGTTAATTAGCCCTCTGAAAGGGTCTGAAGGATCTGTTAATTCTTCACGGCGCTCTGGCGGCTCTGGGATTTATTCTGGATTTCGAGTGCGTCTCTTAATGGTCCGTCTGGATGTGGAGGCACGTCTACGACATCTAAAACCCACCGGAGCAAACATGTGACACACCGAGACCCGGTGACAGATTTAGCGTTTATGTGTGTTCACAAATCCAGTCTTATCTGGTCTAGACTGACGGCATCAATGCTACGACGCATTTGATCACATGAGCGAGCGTAGGATGTTAACGGAGACTTCTCTAGGGTTATTTCTAACGCTCGACCCCCTGCTGTCCCGTCACCTCTCAGACGCTCCTGACTATGTATAATTAATAAACACGGGCTGAAGACTGCTGGAGGACCAGGCGACCCGTATCGATCCGATTCCAGCCCCAGAGGATCATGGGTAGGGAGTTTACCTTGCTCTTGGATATGGAGTGTGAGGAGTCTTCTTTCAGAGGCAGGATCTCCTCTTTGCCACGATCAAAACCTGCAAAAACAAGACATTGTGATTCAACTCGACCAGTTAGGCTGATATTTCACAATCATCTGAAAAAATAACAAGTGTGTAAAAGGAAAAATTATTATTTTTTTTATTTTTTTTGATTAATTTTTTTGATTTTTAGTTAACAATTTTGTGTTTTTGTGTTTTTTTTTTATCATTACTATACTATTATAGTTTACTTTTTATTTTAAATTAGTTTTTATTTTCCATTTCCATTTTAATTTTAGTTAAAGTGTTAATAATTTTTTTTTTTTTGTCTTTTTTTAAATTTTTTTTATAAATATTTCTATATGTCTCAGGGTTATTATTTTTAACTAATATTAAAACCACTTTAAATAAAATAAAATAAAATAAAATAAAATAAAATAAATGGTTTTAATTTTAGTTTCAGTTTTAGTTAACTATAATAACCCTGATGCCCAGAAATCTAAAAAATGGATGAAAAGCAACATAATAATAATAATACTAAATAGCAATAAATCATTTTATTTCAGCTAGTTGCCAATGCAATATTTCTCATTTTCATTTTAGTTTCATTTGAAGTACTAAAATTAAAAATGAAATAAAATAAACACTATAAACATATTAAAAATTACAAAACACAACAAAATTACTAAAACTTTAAATAAAATTAAAATGTAAAATAAAATAAAAAACTGATTTAAAATATTAGTAAAAACTATAATAATATCTCAATGGTATTAAAATAACACTGCTGTGCATATAAAAATATTAAATAGAAAAAATATAAAAACCTTTGTTTTGTTTGTCCTGTGTAAAATTCATCACCAAATAAGGATAAATATGTCATGTTATGTAATGATCCAATAAAAAGAAATATCAGAAACAAATATTAGTGATAATAAGTATATACACACACAAATACACATGTAGGATTTTCATGATACCGACACCAGTGAAATTTCACAATTCTCAACACCACCGACAAGTCTAAGAGAGATTGGTTACATGTTGCTAATAAACAACAAGCCAGAAAATGCAATATGTTTTCAGCTTACGCTTTGGTGAATAGTGGTTTATTTAATTAGCATTTAACACAATATCCACATCAAATGTTATATTCGTGGCAAACTCTAGAATAATATGATTTTAAATAATTATAATAGCAGTAATACTTCAATGACTATATACAATAATTCCCAGGAGAAAAAATATTTATTTTGGTAAACAGTGGTAAACATTTCAGTGTTTTATCAGCTTCACCTGCTCCATATTCAGCTGCACTCAGGTATAAAATCTGATCCCAGACCTGTATCCATTTACATTTATTCATTTAGCAGACGCTTTTATCCAAAGCGACTTACAAATGAGGACAACAGAAGCACTCGAAACCAACAAAAGAGCAACAATATAATATAAGTACTGTGACAAGTCCCAAACATAGCAAGGGTTTGTCATTTTTTTTTTTAAAATATGGGTTTTTGGAATATATTTCTAAAACATATAGTTTATATAGTTTTATGTTTTTTGTTTAAAGTTGTTGGTTGGTTGTATTTAAAATGATTTATTGCCATATCACATACCGATGCAACAATATAATAAACACAGTACAATAAAAACACATTTTCAACTTACTAAAACCTTATAAAATATAAAAATAGACAAGATATTGTACACACAGTGCTATAAAAGATTCATTAAATGTACCAGCGTTAATGTTACGTCAATGTTAATAAAAATAATTGCAATTGTAAAGTTTTTCAGGTATAAAGAGTTAAAATATTCAAAAACTAATAGTTTGACAGT
Organism: Cyprinus carpio; assembly: GCF_018340385.1. Classification (NCBI taxonomy): domain Eukaryota; kingdom Metazoa; phylum Chordata; class Actinopteri; order Cypriniformes; family Cyprinidae; genus Cyprinus; species Cyprinus carpio. The sequence continues at coordinate 2,220,260 of NC_056575.1, forward strand.
GATACTAAAATAACACTGCTGGGCTATAAATACAACTATCTTCACTGTTTTTCAGTTAAAGTTCATTTTATTTCAAGTAACTAAATGTTTTCATGGTTTGAGTTTTAGTGTAGATGGTGAAGGTCAATGGATGTGTGACCCCGAGGAGAGTATAACCCTTCATCGTTATCAAAAAACAGTTTCATAAGATAAGGCCAAAGACGATGCGTCAATGTCACGTCTGTCAAGACTAGTTAGTTTCTCAGATAACGATAGCACAACTGTCACTTTATATAACATCTCTACTTGACGAAAAAAAAAAAGAAATTATGATTGAAGACACCATGAAATAACTTCATAAATGGGGTTTTCTGACCTATGTTGGTTTACTGACATCCTGACTTTTCTAAGATTGGAGTGTATGAATCACAAACCTTTTAATAAAGTGCTGTTTGTTATTTAAAGACATTCCCAGTCAAGAAAGCAGCTTTATTGGACAAAAATGTGCATACGTCCCTGCAGAGGATGTAAAAACATCAATATTTTTGGTGTGTTTTTCCCCTGAAGAGAAAGACTGCAACATTTTAAATGCTTATACACCATAAAAAAAGGAATATGTTTTAAAAGAAAATATTCTTTCAGTCTTTCCACTTAAAAATTTCACAATCCAATGTTGTTTGCCGCTTCATTGTAATTCTTTTTAAAAATTTACTAGCCATTCCTGAGTAAATATTGCTTATTCTGCACAAATTTTTTTCAGTGTATCTGCTTTATAGTACTTTATATATATAGATATATTGCATATAGATGATCTCAGAGCACAACTACTGACAACTCGAGACATTCTGGCCCGGTTTCATCAGAGATACTCACCAGCAGGCGACTCTTTCCTGCTGTATGAGTCACGCAAGAGGCTTTAATAAAGGAAAATTGTGCTTTTTACTGACAGAATGGGGCTGTTTTCAAGCTCTCCAGCATCTGCATCAAGCCTCAAGATTACAGCATTATAGTCTCACCTGATGTTTTTGGATCAGGCGAGCTGCGGATGCAGACGACGACCCATTGATCAGGTAATCAAGTCTATTGTTTCCTGTTTCTCCTGCGCAAACCGGGCCAAGCATTGTGTGCGTCTCGGAAAAAACAAGCCTCTCCGAGAGCTCTTCAACATGTTAATCATACGCAGAAAAATCCACACGTCCTCAACCCGATGGGAGCATCAACATAACTCGTCTATTAGCATATTAGCGACCTATTCTGCGCCGCATAAATCTGCATTAACCACGCTTTCATTTAACAACAGGCTCATGTGTGTCAGGATTTACTTCACAATCTGACTGGAACTGGAAAAACTATACTAATGATTAAAATGGACACACACACACTCACACACACACACACTCACACACTTTATCAGTGAGATTCAAGATTAATATTCAGTCTCTAGATATCTAGTCTCCGACCTCAAGTCTGTCCTTAAAAAAACCAAACAAACAATAAGCATGAGCGACCTTTAAATTCCTCTGTCCTGTCAGTTTAGATTTATTCATAATACACTTCCCTAAAACTCAATACGTTTACATTGCATTTAAATATACAGAACTGCACTTTTGATAGAAGTCTAAAATAACAAAAATACAAAAATAAATTACTTTAAATTGTTCTGATAACAGATATGAAGAATGGATCAATAATTAGTTTATTCCACTTTTCTCAAATGACTATAAAAATCATTAGACTACAAATAAGTTTCAATATTTGTTAATATTTAATAATAAGAATTGAATGATTATTTATTATTGTGATTTTTATCTATAATAATAATAATAATACTAATAATAAAATTTTATTAAATTAAAAATATTGCAATTATGTAAATCATTACACTACAATAAAAACCTTTCATTATGAATTATGAATATTTAATAATACATTTTTTATTTATTTTATTATTGTGGTGTTACAACAATAATTGCTTTATTATTAATAGATATTACAATATCAAACAAAAATCATTAAAGAAAATTTTATATCATTATTATTGTTATATTTATTATAATTTATTATATTATTATACATTATTAATATTGATATTATTAATAATAATATTTTTTCTGTGGTCTTTATTTTTTTTATTTCTAATAATAATAATAATAACTTTATTTGTTATTATCATTATTATTATTAAGCAATATTTTGAAATTACCACAGAGTCAAAGTGTTTAAACTTTTCAGGGGATATATATATTTGAAGTGTTTTTTAATATGTGTTATAGTTGTCTCTGCATATTAAACTGGGATTTAAGCATTTTAACATCCACAAACTCATCCCAGAGTCTGAGTCTAGTTGATCTGTCAAAACACAGACATTTACCGCCGAGCTACAGAAACACAGCAAGACGACAGCTCACTCCACGAGGAGCAAGAGGAGACATCTCTGTGTGTGTGTGTGTTTAATAAGCCATGATGCTGCGTGTGAGTAATAATCTTCATATAAAGCAGGAGCTCACAGACAGACTGATCATTAGCCAGAACTAAGACAAAGAGAGAGAGAGAGAGAGAGAGAGAGAGAGAGAGAGATATGGCTTGGACTGGATCTACACAGAAAATCTGCAACTGAAAAGCTCTGACAGATCTTTGTCAGACAGCAGCTCTGCAGACATTCACCTGCTTATCAAACATTCAGCACACGGACAGACAGAGAGTCCAAGCACAGATAAAACTATCACTGCTGTCTGCTGAACAACTCTGACTCCCGTATGTCTGTATTATATTTGAATAATGTAAGCAAAGACAACCCAGAGAGGGTGATCAGGACCGCGACATGAAGCTGGAACCCTTTAAACGCATGAAAGCATTGTGCAGCATGTTTCCGTGTGTATTTGTGTTTGTCTGCAGCGAGAGTGACGTGTGGGATATTTCCACACTCCTGCAGCGTCCTTGACTACACACCGGCAGAGACGGGTGTAATTCCACCCCGACCGCCCTCGCAAGCTTCAGTCCATCTGAAGGACAGAGAGCATCGTCTAGAAACACAGACAGACTATCGGTTTAACACTTCATATGACGGACGTGCCACATAGGAGTTAATCCAGACTTAAGATGTTGTGCTCGGGTTTTCTGGTTTTCATGTCATCGCACTGGACTAAAACCTACCGACACTGTTGACACAGGGTATAAAGACTAATTTTTGTACGTTTTGGGGATTTTTTCCCCTACCTTTACATTTGTAGTGTAACACAAAGATTATTATTATAAATAAAAATATTACAAATACATCAATAATAATAAAAAAAAAAAATGTACTACAACCAAAAACAACAGCTATAATATTCATATTGTAATTTTTTTGTAGTCTATTAATTTTTATCACTGTAATATTTTAATAACAACAACAACAACAATATTGATTTTCATCATATAATGAAATTCAATAAAATTATTGTTATTTTATATAATAATAATAATAATAATTATTATTATTATTATTATTATTATTATTGTTTTTACTAAATATTCATAATAGTTGTAGTTTGGTTGTGTAATCATTAAAAAATTTAATTGTTATTACGTAAATAATTATTATATTAAATATTATTATTATTATTATTATGCAATTATTCTAAAATCATATCTATATATTTTAAATGCATATGTAATAATAATAATAATAATAATAATTATTATTATTATTATTATTATTATGATGCAATATTCTAAAAATATTCTATACTTTTACACCTTGTTACACTTGTGGTGTTGGTCAAAAATGGCCAGCCTACAAAAAAACAAAAAAAAAAAAAAAATAATTATTTTTGATTATTTTTTATATATAAGATAGATCAATTAAATTTTTTTTGAGTGTTGTATTGAATTATTTATGAGTAATTGTTTGTTTCAATAAATAAGTAAGGGTGCATGAGCTCAGACCAATGAGGCCTACAATGAACCCGCTAACTGAAAGAAAACAAGCTGACAAAAAGACTGAATCCAAGATTTGCTTATAATCTAGCATAAAAACATATTTACAAGCAATTTGTAAAAGGCTGGTGATTTTTGACCGATTTGATTTTTAGCACAGCACAAAGTTAAAACTCTCGTTTTCACCCTCTACACTTGACAATGTGAGCATCACAACCTCATTAATGCAGAACAAATCAAAGACGCTACGTCCTTGCGGCACAAAGATGAATGGAGTGTTACTGCGAGTCATCTGGTCAGCACACAGGTGTCAAGACGGACAATGCACCTGTGTTCACAAGCACGCTGTATATTAATAGTCACACATCTGTGCTAATCTGCCAGCTCATACAGTAAAGTGCAGATCCGGAGCTGAAGAATTAATCTGTGGGATAATAAAGCTTAACTTGTTCCGGAAGTAAAAATACCGTTGAAAATGGATGAACCTTTAAAGACAAATCAAGCACTCTGAGGTTTCAACTTGATTTAAAAAAGCAGATTATTGGTTATGTAGGCTATAGGAGAAAGTAGCTATTGATCATTTGAAGTGAATCTGACAAAAAGTGTTTCTTAAAAACATTTATGGTGTTATTGTGCATTTTATTCAAATAAAACAAAACAAAACAAAAAGTAACCTTTCAACAGTGTATAATTACTTGATCCACCTATTAAACAACTTTTCTTGTCAGATGATGTCATCAAGGACACTTTTCACCATCCAATCAAATTGCGATGGATAAAAATGAAGCCCTGTCCAACACTTCTCACTCTGGAAAACATTACGAAAGATGCAAAGATCTTCTAAAATAATGCAGCTGTAGCAGAATAGACCAAAAAAAAAGATTTAGGAAACATTTAAGAAACAGCTAAGAAAAGGCAAGCTTTTTGCAAAAATAAATAAATAATAATAATAATAACAATACAAAAACAAAATTGTATTATTATTATTTACAAAAAATGCATTAATTTAATTTAATACAATTTTAAAATGTAATAAAATTAGCGTAAATCTGTTAATTGTGAAAACAATTACATTTTTCCTTAGTTAAAAAGTATGAACTGTTAAAATATAGTTAATTGTGGAACAATCAATATTCAAATAGTTAAAATTTATGAGATTAATATATATATATAATATATATATATATATATATATATATATATATATATATATATTATATATATATATATATATATATAGATGATAAATATATAAACCTTGGTAATGTGTATTTAAAATATGTTTTTTTGTAATATTACAGAAATCTTACTGTTTTATGAGTGACAAATATGTATTACATTAAGTTTATTATTTGTATGTTAAAACTGTGTAATCCAAATGGATATAATTTTTTTATGCAATCCAAATATAAAATCTTACATTTAGGCCTAAATACGGGAAAATGAATGAGAAAAATGAACGATCTCTTAACAAAAGTGAGCATTTGCTGTTGAGCGCTGCATCTTTATCCACTATAATGGCACATCAAGCTGGATCTGAGTGACACAGTATTAAATCAAAGCCATTACCCTCTGAGCGAACCCCGCTGATTTTCACACAGGTGAACGTGACGCGCAGATAAGATTTGCACGAATGCAATGTACTCTGGGTCCATTAGCTAATCTCTGCTCAGTGGACTCCATTAAAACTCTAAATAAAGGATAATGATAATGAAAATGCCGGGTAAGTGTACAGACGTGAATTTTAAAATAAAAACACCATCTCTGAAGCATTCTAAAGAAAGACTAGCATCTGCCAGCATCAGTACATCAGTGCCTGAATAAGAGCATTTAATGCATCTCTCTCTTCTTCAAATCATAATAATCATGAGGGATAAATGAAGCAGAGGCCGCGCTGACATGAGTCCGAATCACTGTGAGAGCTGAAACTACTCAATGTCTGCAGCAGAAACATCTGAGTCCTGCTCAAGAGCTCGATCTGCTGACCTTGAGTAGATGACAAAGCAAAAACAGTCCTGATTTATGCTTTTACCATCAAATGAGGTTTCAGAGAACTATGGCAATGAGAACTGGTTCTTGTTCGGAACCATTTAAATAAAAAAATAAAAACTAAACACTGGAAGCGAATGATTTGGTTCTTGAACATTATTCTTCTGCCGATGTAGACAGAACACAGTAGTAAAATATCTATAAATATAAAGACAATTTATATAGCTAAAAATCTCAGGTCTCAGGACCGATTCAAACAGAAACTTAAGATAAACAGAACCATTATTATGTACATTACTTAATTATAAAACTTAATTAAGACTGTATTTTTTAGGACTTATAAGTGCAATTAATTACCAATATTATTACAATACATTTAAAAAAAAAATAATTCAAATATAATTAAATATTTTTATTATTATTATTATTATTTCAATATTAATTATATTTATTTATTTTAATTGTTGATATTTAGGATAAATTATTCCTTAATTGTTTTAATAATAGTGAAGGCGTTAAGTGAAACCAAAATTGTAATCAAACAGATATATTATTATTAATAATAAATATTCAAATAATTGAATAAATTAAAAAAAACATAAAACCTGTACACATTTTATATATTTTTTTATTAATATTTTTTATTAAAATATTTCACTCTATGTTCATAGATATATTATTAATAATAAATATTCATATAATAATAATAATAATAATATTAATAAAATATATATTATTACATTTTTATGGATATATTAATAATAATAATAATAAATGGAAAAAAAAACATAATACCAGTAAAAAATTTATACATTTTATATATTTTTTAATTAACATTATTAATTAAAAATAGGATAGGATAAATTATTCTTCAATTATTTAAACATTTTTTTTATATAAATATTCTATATTATTATTATTATTATTATAAATATAATGATATTATTAATAAAAAAAACTAAAATGTATTGTTTTTCTTAATAGTATTTACTATTGAGATTTTGGTTCTGCTTTAATGCTTTAATTAATCATTAATTATTAATAATCAACAAACAGTTTATCCTAACAATATACTCAACAATACACTAAACAAAACAAGTACATTTTTGGAAAACATTTTTGTTTACTATATTGCAAAGTACTTAGTAAGGATACATTTTTCTTTAATTTCTAAATGAATAATGAAGACTTTTAGTAGAACCGAAATCATAATAGTTCAATTCCTTACTATTCCCGTCCCCAGTACTGACTACTGAAAGATGTGCATTTAATAGCACAACGTTTTATTGAAGGTTGAAAAACTCAAAAACCAGTGATGCAATGAATAACAGATGCTGTCCGTTAATGGATGCACTTTAGTTTGGAGAGCAGTCCAGAGTCAAACACACACACGTTCAGTTAACAGCCATAAAACTTAATAGACTGCTGCTACAGTTACCCAGCCCGGCTCAAATGCACTGATCGAAACTATCCGCCAAACAAATAAAACACGTAAAAGTTTCCCGAGATGGACCCACCTGGCAAGCAGACGGACAGCTCGTTGTAGCCCCCAAACGAGGCGTTGCGTATGAGTTTGCGTCCGTCGGGATGAGCCGGCCGGCCCGAGATGGTTCCTCCACAGGTGGAGAACCGGCGGCGGCCCAGAATCCCGTCTTGCTTCATCATGAGGGCGGCTGTAGGGTGGCCTCACCCTGAAGAGGGCGAGGCTGAGGGGCTGCGGTGTTAATTCGGCAGTCACCACACACACACACACACACACTCAGCTCTGCTCTACACACATACTCCACTGCTGCTAGTACTACAGCTGACCGAGCGCGGTCTGGAGATACACTCACGCTCCCTCACTGTTACTCACTGCAGCTCCTCCCTCTCACTCTACAGCCGCTGTGTGTGTGTGAAAGAGAGAGAGAGAGAGAGAGCCGCGGCTCACATTCTTGGACCTCACTGACCATCAGTGGGAAAAAAAAAGCTTCAACCTGTAACTCATGTTTTTTCCCCAGTTTTATTCTGATCTGATTGCACGATGCTGTGGTGAATCTGACAAAAACGTGTCTGGCTTATCCAAAAAATAATAATTTTAATATATTTATTTTGAGTTTATTTATTTTAGTTTTATTATTTAAAAAATTATAATTCACAGAGAATATATATATATATATATATATATATATATATATAATATATATATATATATATATATATATTACTCATAATATTAATATTTTTCATAAACAAATATATTTTAATATATTCTAATACATATTTATTTTTGTTATTCATTTTAGTTTTATTTTAAAAAGTTTGTAAAAATTAAAATTAAAATTAATAATAACAGTTTTATCTCTCTCTCTCTCTCTCTCTCTCTCTCTATATATACATTTATAAATTAACATGGCAATGCAATAAATACTACCATGATGTATAAATACTTTTAAATTGAAATAATATATTTCCCATTACAATAATAATAAATGATATTTGCATGCATAATGGAAATGAGAATCATGCTTAATGTGCTTAACTGTCATGAAAAAAATGTTGATGGCTTTATGCAAAATATCCTTTGAACTATGAGTTTTTCATAAAAACATTAATAAGTTTTTGTCAGATTCACTTTATGACTGTATGACTGAATCACTGCATGTGTCTGTATTTTTGTGCACATGACTCAGATCTGATTTTCTCCCTCTCTCAACTCGCTCACAGAGAAGGCTTTATGAAGGACACTGTAGCTGAATATCTAAACCTCACACACAGCACTGGTGAAAACAGAATCAAGCCATCAGCATCTCTGGATACAGAGGCACATGCAACCTGATCACACTGTGAACGGTCAAATCCGACGCTACTACAGCTTTTAGGGGAAAGTCCAGCTGCGTGAAGATCCATCTTTCATTAAACTCTGATTTGACTTTAACAGCAACCAGGTTTACACTGTTTGTTACAAAGCCAAATCAAGCAAAACAGCACTGACTTAAAGTAACAGACAACAAGAAACACCACATGCTTAAGTGTAAAATCAAATCACTTAACTTTACCAACAGCACTAATTAAATACACATACGCATAAAGGTCAAATCTGCATAATGCAGTCAGTGACGCAATGGAAATCGCAGTTTGCAATATGCAAATATGCAATAGTAGAAATCAAAACAGCACGAACAAGCAATGCATCTCCAAGAGAGCGTTTAGTCTGAAAACTGATCTCCTTCAAGTCAATTTAGAAGCTGTTTGTTTGGAGTGAAATGTCAACAAGTAACTCACAGGAGGAGGCCGTGCAGACCGCTGGGACTTCAAGCGAAGCGCTAACCTGTTTCTCGGTACGGCTTGCGTAAATTCAGCCTGTTTTTGGTCAATGAACTGGAGAAGAGCTCCAGAGGAATCAAGCCAAAGGTTAAAGTAGTTCAAGGAGCTTTTAAACACTCCAGATTCCTCTTTTCTCCATCCAATCGGAATTCACGCCGGGCGTTGTAACCAATCAGAACGTTCCTCCCGGACTCTGCTGATGTCACTCTGAAGTTGCTAGGCAACAGCCTCTCCAAAAAGAAGCAAGGAGCAGTGAACGGATGAGACTGCAGGATGGCAGTGAATGATGCCCTAATTATCATAACTAATTAAGATGCTCTGGTGGATATATAATTCAAAGCCTACTGCTCATTATCCTGTGCAGAATGGAAGCTATTCTTCATATATGAAGCATTTAACAACCTGAGACCTTGATTAAAAGAGAAAAAAACAAGATATCTTGCACAAAACCAGACTGAGATGTCTATCTATGTGTCTGTCTGACCATCTGACCCACACACACACACACACACACACATACATAAACTATGTGGAAAAACACCCGAGGTCACCAGCATGTTAATCTTTTCCATAAAAAGCCACCTGCTTTGTACTCAAGTGCAGTCTGTTCCTTTAATTCCTGAAGGCTTTGTCTCTTGTTTTGTGCTTCATTCACAGAAACTTTATCCTATGTTTGTTTCTTGTAAACGAGTGTCCGCTGCTCATTTGCTCAGTTCTCTGTGCTCCATCTCTTGCAACAGGTTCTCCGAGTGAGCGAGAGCGTGTGTGTAGTAACCTGAGCAGGTGTGGGCATCCCTCTCGTGAAACTGATCTCCCCACAGTTACGGTTTAAACTGTTTCCCACTTAACCAAATGAGTAACCCAGCAGGTCAAACTGAACTAGTGTAGAGTCAGCAGCCAAGCGGTTAAAGATCCAGACCCCTGTACTGCTCACAAAGATGATTCAGAGCACCGTATAACTGTGTGTGCGTCACATACCTGTAACTAGAGGCTGACTACACTAAAAAAAAAAAAAAAACACTAATAAAAATAAAACATAAAATGTAATCCAAAAATAAAAAAATTTGTTTACTCGGCTGCTGATGATGACGACCAGTTAAAGTTTGTACACACATTACAATTTACATTTCTCATGATCTTAAAAGCATATTAATCTAAATTCTGATTTGTAAATTATATGATTATCTAAATAATTAAAAATAAATCACTAAAAACAATCCTTTGCATTCTCTACTTTCACAACATTTGAATGAATACAGTATAAAATAATTATATTTTTAGATTCGCTATAGATTACATCTAATATTATTATTAAATTATTAATTTTGAGTGTTAAAGATTCACTCTGAGTCAGCTTTAGATGACAGCAAATGTGCATGCGGTTATCTAGTATCAGCTGATATATGCAATATTGATACTGATAAATTAAAATACTTCCTTGAATATGAGCTCATAAGCAATGGATATACTGTACATCCCTAAAAAATTACTGGTCTGATGTATAAATTAATGTAATATCATAAACAATAACTGGCCCATACAAAAAAAAAAAAGTTTAATTTGATCTAAATAAATTAAAAAACAAAACACTAAAAACTAAAATCAATCATCTTAAATGCTATAAATAACCTGAGGCATCACAATATTATAATGATCTGTATGAAAAAATATATATTTTGAGATTTGCTACAGATTAAACACAAAATAATATTATTAAATGATTAATGTTTAATGTTAAAGAATCACTTTAAGTGAGCCTTAGATGACAGCAAAGGTCATCTAAATGAACAAACAAGAGCATTCACAATATCTATTATCAGCTGATATATATGCAATATCGATACTGATAAATTAATTTCTTGAATGTCAGCTCATAACAACTGGATATTTTGTGCATCGCTAAAAATATATATTGTGCCTTATTATGAATTTATTTACAAAACCAAAATTGCAGCCAACAAGTGTCCAGCAAACAGGTGAAATCTTTTAATACTATTTAAAAACACCTCATGAAGCTGATTGAAGAAGCTCAAATATAAGACTCCAAGTGAGTGATAAAATAAGCAAAAGCAGCAGATAAGATGCTTTCAGGCACAATGCGCTTGAGACCTGGTCAATGCACTAAAGGTGGGCTTAGGAAGCCACTAGAAACCTTATGCAACCTGGCTGAGTCTGGATTAGCAGCCTAACGAATAAGCTTTAATGAGGCAGACCTCAGAGCACATTTAACGCTACTAAACAAACGCCCAAAACAACCAGTATCCTCAACGAACCCGTCTCAAGGCATCATCTAGGTTGAATAATCCATCAGGCCTTAAGGAAATTACTTTGAATGATACGATTCCACACAAAACAGCTACAGTTTACCATTTTAACGAGTAAATTTAATGTACAATAACACTTGAATTCTGTTCTCACCAGATACTATTGCAGGCGAAGGAGGACACAGCTATAAAAACTATAAGCACTAACTAAGCACTAGAGTGCTAGTCTAAGTACTTGCCTTGTGTGCAGGAAGATTAATTAATTACCCGCCACACTCATGACTTCAGAAGGTTCACGTCCAACCCTCTCCATTCACAATCAAACATTCATTAGCCCACAAAACCGCCATAACATTCCCAAACATTGGACGATATGTGAAGAGCATGCTCACACTCGAGCTCCCATATGCAAATGACCCTGCATTTGATTGGCCGCAGTGATGGAACGTTTAGGTTAAGCAGCTTCTGATTGGCTGAGCTGCACGCTGTGCATTTTAACCCCATTTACTGAATGTAATCCATTAAATCCAGGCCAACCACACCTGCTCTCGTCTCAGACAGAGCGAGGAGGCCAGTAAAGAGGATCTGAGTGCATATCGGTTGCTGTACTGATGCTATTCCGGGTGCGTTCTCACCGGGAGAGAGCTGCGGCGCGTCTCGTGTCGGGTTCCCGCTGCTGGCACTGAATAATTGAGAGAAAGGTGGCCCACATCTGCAAGATGAACTCGCACAGAAACTTTCTCTTATACAGCTCTGAGGATCAGAACACGGCCAAACGGAGTGATTCACCCGAGACTGAAAAGAAAGGGTGAATGTGCTTTCAAAGCGATGGCGAGGGGAAATTGCTGTTGCTATGGAGACCTGACAAGATGCAAGAGGTCGGAAGGCTTTGAAAGGTTTCGACTAGCAGCGGTTTTGTGCAGAGGTGATAGCGTGTGTCAGCGTCTAGCCTTACAGAACAACTGAAAACAAGTCTCACGCCACTCGTATGATGCTCAGAACGGAAGCGCTTAAATCAGGGACCACGACTAGCTCTAAAAACAGGAACGTGGTGCATTTAATCAGATTAAAATCATCATTATAAAAGCCAAATCCTCTGACAACTTCAGGCTGTGAGCCTGGTGTGTGTGTGAGTGTGTGTGTGTGTGTGTGTGTGTGTGTGTGTGTGTGTGTGTGTGTGTGTGTGTGTGTGTGTGTGTGTGTGTCACAGGTGGTTGTAAAAATGATACAGGGATTGTGACGATCACATGGACACTCCATATAACAACACAATGTTGAACTTTGAACGCACATTTTCAGGTACCTTTTCATAGGAAGTAAAAAAAATGAAATATATATGTGTGTGTGTGTGTGTGTGTGTGTGTTTATATAAAATGTATATATAATGAATAATTATTATTAAAATGATTACAATTATTAAAATGAAATAAATATATAAAATCATATATCTGATTAATTTTAAATGTGTTAGTTAATTAAATTAATTAAATATAATTATAATAAAATACACACACACACACACATATATAAGTAGCCTACTGATAATTAACAATAACAATTTCTAAAATAATAATTATAAACATATGTATTATATAGCTATATATCTCTCTATAAGTATTATACATAATTATCAATGCATAATAACATCAATATGATTATAGTAATAATATAATAATCATCAATATAATCAACAATTTTTTAATTTTATCTTCTAACAATTATTAAAATAATTAAAGCAATAATTAATATATATATAGATATATATATATATATATATATATATATATATATGTGTGTGTGTGTGTGTGTGTGTGTGTGTGTGTGATTATTATTTTAATTATTTAATAACAAGCACAGCAACAAATAATAAAATAATCTAAATAATATTTCAATAAATATAGTAGCTCAAGCTTCATTACAGAGAATGCTTGGATCAGTTTCTATTTGTATGCCACTCTCAATCACTCTAATCAACAGATTAACATAATCAAATAAATAAATTCAAAGAATTATTCAAATAAAATGATAATAAGTCAGAGAAAAAGTATTCACTATGGAATATTTGTGTGAGATTTCCAAATCGTAATTTTAAAATTCCTTCAAAGTCTTCCATGTTTGTGGGAACCCAGGACAGTCGGATTCATGTTCACTACAAGCAAAACAATGAAAGAGATAACTGGACAAACTCTGCACTGGTCTGGTTTCATGACACTTTAGCGGCCTCTAGTGGTGAAAATGAACACTACACAGGGAAAAACTGGTCACCGTGTCAACACTATAAATTAAAAATCAATCCTCTTTACTTTCTTAATAAAGGCTTTTGATCACATTGCACCTGATTTATTTTTTAAAGACAAAAGTGTCGTTTTCAAAACCTTTTAGCTCAATCTAATAACATTTTCCACGGCTCAAACCACATTTCTGCTGGTGCAAATGATGTACACTGCACTGGTCTGGGATCAGTTTTCCTTCATGCAGATGTAGCCTTTAAGGCATTACAGCCACACATCCTTGAGGCCACAGAGGCTTGTGGGAGAAATTCCTGCACGTATGTTGCGCTGCTGTTCTCTTACCGTGGCTGTAGCTGACGCCGGGGCTGAGGGAGGGGCTTGTGAGCAGGTCTTTACTGGGCGTGTGCAGCCCCGCCTCCTTGCCACGCTGGCTCATCCTTCCCGGGGTCAGAAGCGCAGCATCATCACCAGGCATTAAGGCAGCTGTGATAAAAACAACAAAGACAGAAGATGCATTCATAAAGCAACTGATGCTGAATCTGATTGATTAAAATTTTGAGATATTCATCTGTTTGGCTTTTCATAACGTGTTTTTCAGACTAGCGATAAGAAAAACCCAATGTTTATTTGTATTGCACTTTATCTATTTGCATCTGTATATTTCAATTACGATACATATCTTTAAAGGCCGTTTCTCAAAATGAGTTTTAATCTCCAATTCAGCAGCACTTACATACACCAAACTTGACATAAATAGGCATCAAAAATCCCTTCTGTAAAAAAACTGTAACTCTAAAATGTTGATGAAATGAAACAAGAATTTTGAATCGACTTTATCCAATGTAAAGATTTATTTTCCGGAATTTAATGCATTTAGTAAATGTTTGATTAGATAATGCATCATTTGATTATTGCACATAACATTTCAGAAGACTTGTAAAAAAAAGTTTGCAATTCTTACATAATCTATCAATATAGCCAATAAACTGGGAAAGTATGTTAATATTTTACCTACATTTATAGCCTATTCATCTGCGGTATCTTACCTTAGATTTAAAACCACATATGGATGTGGTTTGGATTGGGTTTGTAAATTTTTTCTATTGATTTCAGAAGATAAAAAAAAATAAATGGATTGGAGTCAGATAGACCATAAAGACTTTTTCGCTGAAGAGCTTCCACCAAACTTTAACTGATGCACATATTGTTGTAAAGCGCTCCCTCTAGTGGCCAACACACAAAATAAAAACAGATAAAATCATCACGTTACTATGTAACACTTAAATCTGTAATACTACTATTTATTTTCTCCATCTGATGGTGCTTTTTTTAAAAACAGATTAAAATGAGTGTTTAACATGACTACTTCAAATCTAACCTCATCAGCATCACACACAACCTTCCAGCACTGCAACAGTATTACATAAATCACTATTGATTGTCTGCGTGCATGTCTGTAGCTGAGAAAATTAAATGCATGCGAAAATCTGCACAATGACGCAGCATAAAATGTGTTGGGTGAAATAACACGCTTCTAGTGAATATATGCAGGTGTCTGCGTGTGCTTGTGTAGCTATACATGTAACAGCATGTAAACACACACACAGACACACACACAGGTTGGCTGCTTAATGTGATGCAAAAGCAAATAAAGGAGAAGCCGAAGTGAAGGAGTTGAATCACTTTATGCTAATCATTCATATGAGATGCTCGTTTGAGATGCAATATGAATATTTCATCCTCATCACTTAGGCTTTGAAGAAACTAATTACTAATGAGCCAATTAACCATAAAGCCACGTTATAAATCTCAAACTGCGTTTCTATACACACTATGTAAAAATATATATGTGTGTGTGAGTGTGTGTGTGTGTGTGTGTGTGTGTGTGTGTATATAACAAACATAATGTGATAAAATGTATACTGATGAATTATACATTATAATTATGTATAAGAAATTACATATAAATGTATACATTCCATATGATTTTTTTCCCAAACATTTTGTTTAATATTCAATATTGCTGCCACATATAAACATTATAAAAATGTATATTGACAAAATTATGTAAAATAAATTATATATAAATGTATTTACAAAAATATAATCTTTTATTTCCAATCATGCTGCCATAAACATTATAAAAATGTACATTGATGAAATTTACATGCATAATAATTTATATATATACCTATATAAATTGTATATAAATTTACTTTTTTTTTAAATTATACGTTTCATTTCCAGTCATGCTGGCAATTATTTTATTTATTTATTTTTTATTTATTTTATTATTTACAATTTATTTCCAAGATGATAACTGGACACAAATCACTGAATTAAAATATTTATTGTAGCAAGTTCATGTGACTATAACAAACAATAGAGTTTGAATAGAATGAAACATTTATTGTTGTGTTCTGTTCCACATACTATTAAAACAGCTGTATATAGAATATAATGTTAAGTATCATAGTGCCTTTAACTTTGACACACAGGGGCACAGATAACACACACAGGTGAATGTCAGCCTCTTACCTGGGGTGACAGGGTTTTCTCTGCTCTCTGCATGATGCTGAACACACACACACACACACACACACACACACACACACACACACACACGTGTCACAGACAGACACACACAGGGAGGGTCCGCCAGGCAGTGTTGGTTTTGGTGTTGGTTGGATTTTGTGCGTTGGGACACGTTGGCAGCAGACAGACAGATGGCATGAAAAAAAGACAAAAAAGACAAACAGGGAAAAAAGAAAAGCAGCATTAGTTAAAAATGACAAATACTGACACATAAGACACTGGCAACAAAATCCAACTCAACAGAGCAAGAAGGACTAAGCAGAACAAAACCAAGGAGGGTTAGATGAGCCAAACACACACACACACACACACACACACACACACACTCATAACACAGTCCGGACAATGCGGATTAGCAAAGATTATAGTGAACAGAGATCAAAGCCATGACAATACAAAGCTCTGGGATTCTGATTTGCGGCACAGCTGTCAATCAAACAGTACAACACATACACGAGTAATTGGCACCCACATCGAGTCCCATTTAAACAAATGAAGCGGGTTGGAGCTCATGTAGGTTATTGTTTGATTAATAAAGCTTTTAGAGCCTCTATGGACGGCTGTAATGGAATTAAACCTACAGAAATGTGTGTGACCTGTTTATACAATGTTGAATAATCAATGTCAGTTCCCTGAAACATTATTAGAGGTGTTTATAAAGCTTCGTACTTGGGGTTAGTGATCTGAACAAACCCTTGAATGGCACCTCAAATCGTGTGGATTGCTGTTCATTTGTTTGTTTAATCAAAAAATTTGTTTATTGTGAAAAAAACTAATTGTTCTCAAATCTTGTTAGTCTTTATGATGTCTGTGTTTAAGAATGTGTGATAAACCTGCGTAATCTGTTAAAATGTTTTGGTTCTGTACAAATATAATTTAATAAAAGTCAGAGAGGATTGAAAAGCTCATGGATTTGTGATGTTTGACCACTTATGACAGTGTCAAAGCTGCTTTCGACATTACTGGGATTAAGTACAAAAAAAAAAAATACTAAAACTGTGCACTGCATTGTGGGTAGTGCTGTTATTGTTAACCAAAACTAAAATGAAAGCTGAGATAAAATATAAACAGCACACATAAAACGGCAACTAAGCTGGAGTACTAAAATAATTGAAAAAATATAATGGTAAATAAGCTGGATTAATAAAAATAATTAAAACTACTACTAAACAAACAAAATGTCATAAAACTACTAAAATTCAAATGGATACATAGAAATTACAAAAATACAAAAAATGACAAAAGCACAAAATTACTTTAAACTAAAACTCAAATAAAGACTGGGGAAAAAATCTGAAAACAAAATTATTTAACTTTAAATTCAAATGAAAACCGAAAATATAAAAACAAAAGCTAATTCAAAATATTATAATAATATATATATATATATATATAATTCTGAAATCACACAGACTGTCTGAAACACTATATAATGTCTATAATGCACATTTTAGCAAATGCAGTGCCTCATCCGGCTATTTAACACAAGCGGAAAATGTGAATGCTTTAATATAAAACACACATGATACACGATACATAGTATAGTTTTTAAGAAAGAGCTGTTTCTATCACGGATGACGGCATGTTTTTAAAGCACAGCCTGGAAAGCATCTGTTTGATAATCCTTCGACGACTCCACGTCTGCTCTGTTGATGTGACTACCCATGTTTGTCTGTTCGGTTTCCTATCAGCCTCCCAGAAAGAGGGTGATAAAACTATGAAACACAATAACTTCCTGCTGAAGGCCTCGAAAGCTCTGTGTATTGATCATCTGAGCCATTTAAAGACATTGGCTATTTATGAAAATTTACATTTTATAATATTTAAAAGTTACATTCAGTTATATGACATGGAGAGTCGTCCTTTCTGGCTGTCAGTGCACCTGTAGAAATTTATGATTCAATGCCAGCATTCATTAATTTACTCAGTAAACAAAAGCGTCTGATAACACAAGGGTTATAGAGATAGAGCAAGTATTTTTTTTTAGCTGGTCATGTGATGTCGGCAACCATGAGGCGGTTCATTACCAGCTAGAATGACCACATTTAATTTTTTTTTTTACTTTGAAAGAAATTAATACTTTTATTCAGCAAGGACACATTTAAGTGATCGAAAGTGACAGTAAAGTCATTTATAATGTTATATAATATTTCAATTTCAAATAAATGCTGTTCTTTTGAGCTTTCTATTCATCAAAAAATCCTGAAAAAAATCACTATGAAGCAGCACAACTGTTTTCAACATTAATAACAATCAGAAATGTTTCTTGAGCAGCAAATCAGCATATTATACTGATTTCTGAAGGATCATGTGACACTGAAGGCTGGAGTAATAGTGCTGAAAATTCAAGTTTGATTACAGAAATAAAATAAATTTTGTTTGATTTTTTCATATTCAAGTAGAAAGTTATTTTTTTTTCATATTATAATATTTTTTAATTTTTTATGTGTTTTTTTTATTAAATAAATTCAGCCTTGGTGAGCATAAGAGACTTCTTTCAAAACATTCACTGGCCTCAAACATTTCAGTGATAGTGTATGTGGTCAGACTTCAAAATAAAACAAAACTGACATTTTCTAGGTCTCTCCAGAACAGATTTAGTTTCCTGTGGTGCTGGTCTGATGCAAAATTATGGTGATGACACACGGTTCTGTCTGGAAGAACAAATCAATGGAATTGCTCATCAGCAGCCACACACAGAGTCTATTAATTCACTTTGCAGCACTAAATGTGAGAGAAAATCAACATAATTCTGCTGAATGAATTTGGATGTGGTCAAACAGAGCTGAAAACGTTATCAAATTAGCCAAAATATAAAATAAATGGGCATGCAAGGGAATTTCAATGATCTTCCAAACAGCATCCAGGACATTGATGCAATCAATCCCATGGTGCCTTGCATCAGCATGGTTTCTGCTGAGCTTCTTCAATCTTTGACTCCTTCAGTTAAAGTCAATATACGCACACAGTGTGCATAATGAACGACAAAAACAGATGAATCAATTTTGCAACCTTGTGTATTTATTATGCAATTAAAAATGCATGTGACTAACTAATGAACAA
The DNA here is from genome assembly GCF_018340385.1 of Cyprinus carpio. Classification (NCBI taxonomy): domain Eukaryota; kingdom Metazoa; phylum Chordata; class Actinopteri; order Cypriniformes; family Cyprinidae; genus Cyprinus; species Cyprinus carpio. The sequence continues at coordinate 2,239,605 of NC_056575.1, forward strand.
TATTTCATAGATGCACCTTTTTTCACTGATTACCCTAAATGGCCACAAAGTGCTTTTACGACTCGGCTCAGTGGTTTTGTTTAACGTTTAGCTGCCGATATTTTGTGAAAGATTGATTAACAGTCCCGTAAACGCCTGTTTAAGCATCTCCTGGAGCGAAACAAGCGTCCTGTGAAACAAAGACGACAGCTGATGTTTTAAACCCTCAGGATTTGGGTGTTTTCCAGCAAACCCACGAGGGAGATTGATGCAAAACACTCAAGAGCATTCAGCGTCTATCCGTGCACAAACACACCCGACGGACCGTTCCTCGACAGTTAAGCGTTTCTGCCGGATCAGCAGTGTCATCACTTTAACACCAAGTCACAAAACAACAGAAAAACGCCGGGGAATTCACAGAAGCATCTACAGCCAGAGCTGAAGCTTTATAAAAATACCTAGAAAGAGCCGTGCCGCTCATCTGGAGGCGGTACAGTCAGTCCTGAGGGCGCAATTAAAGAAAATTAAAGCGCTTTTAAACCACTGTGACTCACAAAAGCTTTTAGGAATGTGCACGACTCGGTTTGCAGTCGTTCTGGGAAACTACTGACTAGTTGATTTTGAAATATGTGGCTTTTTCAAATCCCTGAATGATTCTGGGTCTAAAGGTTTTTTGTGTTTTGAGAGACATGGTTGATTGTTGTGTTTTTTGTAGATGTTCATTTATTTATAGATTTTTTTTAGGAAGTTGTTGTTGTTTATTGGTGGGAATGATGAAAAAGAAAACGTTTGTGACAGGAACAACTGCACTAACATCAGACATAAATCTAAGCCTATTCATTCTCCACTTTGCACCAAATGCAAGGTACAATGTTTATGGGACTGTCACGTAATCAAAGCCTGTTGGTCTAAAGCTGTTGTCGAATTGAGTCACATTTTTGGTTTGGTCTCGAAGTTGGCTCATTATCATTAAATCTAGGTCTTCCCTGTAAATTAATTTCCTATAAGCATGCCAGACAGCTTTTTAACTAGGAAGCTTTTGCTGCCAAAATTTTTTTTTTTTTTTTTTTTTTTAAATATCATTTTTTTTAAGTTGGTCCAGTTTTATTTTATTTTGTTTATTGTTGTCTTACTCGATGTTGTATTATTAATTTGTATTATTAATTATAAAAAAAATCTGACTTACAGATGCCTACTTTTAGAAATGTACATATTTTATTGTATTTAATTCATATTTTTTATTTTAATTCATATTATTTTAAATTAATATATATGTGTATATATATATATATATATATATATATATATATAAAATATTATAATATATATTTAACTCCTATTACAGATGCAAATAAGTGTTTTTTTGTAACAAAAGGGCTAAAAGAGAAAAGCAAAAACAGCTGGAGTGATGGGAGAAAGAAAACAGAGGGTGAAAGGAAGGTAAAGCCGGTGTATAGAGTATCAATCCATCACTGGGATGCCTTCAGATGCGTCTCATTGACTGGTAATGGGCTGTTCTGGTCCTGGGGTGGATCCTATTACCTCCGCGGTGGTCTCGCTGATCTCCATTCAGCCTTAATATATCGCCAGCCCATTTCAGACAGTGTGGAAGACCACTTTTTAGCGCTAAGTCTCCTTGAAATTGTGTTCTGCTTGAGAGAATATTGCGGAGGTGGCAGGACGGTAATGTCACCGAACCACTTTCCATCTACTTCAGGAGTGTGAAAATGAAGTCTGGGAAGGTGAATGGTGTCTGTCAGCTGGTGGGTGAAGAGTGAGCAAACACTTGCTAATGACAGACGTTTAACATCACACGCAGCTGACGAGGAAGAGGTGGAGGTGACAAAAGATGCCAAAAGAAGGAAAGTGAAGTTTTACTGGCAAAGAAACGGAGCCATGAAAACAAACAGACGGCAGCAGGACAAATAACCAAGGAAAATAAACAAATCCAATTTTGCATTTGCATTAGCCAATGACGTGAGGGTGAGAGCAGGCTAAAAACAGTGCTTACATGCTTACGATATACTGAATCCTCAATCATTAACAAATATAACATATCAAACTCTGAAATAGGTAAATATTAAATATTATAAAAAATGTCTAAACTATATAGAAATATATTGAATTCTCAAATGTAAAAAAAAAAAATAAGAATATTTATCTATATAAAATTCTCAAAAATAAAAAGTGAAGTAGAAAAGTAAAGTAAAATAAAAATCTCTAATTCTCAAACATATAAATAAAATATTAGAAATATAAAATTTTTAATTATGCAAAAAATTAATTCTAAAATATATTTGAAAAGAAAATCCTCCAACATGTAAAACACTGAATTCTTAAAAACATAAAAAAACAAGATAATTTATAAAAAATATATAAAGAAAAAGTATATAAAATATATAAAAACAATGAATTCTCAAAAAACACAAATTTAAAATATATCATTCTCAAACATATAAAAAAAAGTGATGTAATATTACATTTCTAAACGTGCAAAAAACTGAATTTAAAAATGCATTTGATGATTTTAATAAAAAAAAATCATCAAATATATCAAAAACTAAATTCTCAAATATACAAAAAATGTAAAATTATTATTATTATTGCTACTATTACTACTACTATTACTATTATTATTAGTATATAATTTGCAAAATACTGAGTTCCCAAATCTAAAAAGATGCACTAGATTAAAAAAAAAAATAATAATAATAATAATATAATATGATATGAATATATAATATTAAAAAATTTTTTAAAAAATTTATATAAATATATGTTATATATAAAAATGTTATTTTTTTTTCTCAAATAACTAGTTTTAAAAAAAGGAGAACTAATTATTCGTAAGGTGAAGGGAAAAATAAAGTACATATCTTCAGCACAACACTATTTTTATCACACATATTTCAGAGGCATCATGTCATCATGGCAAACCCCACTGACATTTTCTTCAGAACATGTACTAATCAAGTTTTCGGTTGCTGTATTTACACACAGGCCATGAGACCGTGTCAAAATTGCATGAGATAGGACTTTCCAAAGTGAAGATGTCCGTCCTGACACACACACACACACACAGAACCTGACAGAGGCCTGCTTTCTGAACAGTGTGGACATGCTTTGACCGACTATCCCAGATAAACCACAGGCAGATTAGCCAACAGCTGTCTCGCGTAAACAACACACACACACACACACACACACAGAGTCTCTATGCAAATGCAGTTACTGTAGTAAAACTCCAGCGTCTAAAGCTGCAACATCACCGAAGCCCACAGCTGATCAGAGTTCAGTAACTTTTCAAATCACAAATCACAAGACACACCTGTCTGCACGTCTACAGGCCAATAAAATCACACGAGATCCCATGAGACACTCATATATCACCGGATTGACACTGAATGCCATCTACACCCAGCCATCATTCATTCATCTGTCTGGATTTATCGTGAGTAACAGAGAAACAGAGCCAAGCCTACCGTTAGTGAGCCGGAGCGTCTGCAGAGATCACACAAATCTCTCATTCTCACAGGCCGCTCCTCCCTGTTTCTCTTCCTCTCTGTTGATCATTAGATGATCGTCTGTTTGCTCAGTGTTTCTCACAGCTGGTCAGTCAGTGAACTGGACACACAGCACACTATACACTGCACCTTAACACACACACACACCTTTACCTAACTACACACAACACCGCAAATGAAATCAGGTCTCTTAGACTGTGATCCGTCCCGTGACTTACGGTTTGGTCATACGGTAACTGCTCAGATACTTCTCAGATGAGGAAACGGTGTGAAAAAAATATATAATATATATATATATATATATATATATACATATATATATATATATATATATATATATATATATATATATATATATATATAAACTCTGGAGAGATTTTCTCAGTTGTAGCACTGACGAGAAGACAATAGACTTGATTCGCAATTTATTTTTTATTTTTTTTTGTCAGCCAAACCTCTCTGACCTTAAAATATTTAAAAACATTCACATTTTCACAGTTCTCTGATGTCAGATAATGGTTACATGACAAGCAGGTAAACTAATAAACATTTTAGCTCTTTGGTAAGTTTTTTATTTTGACTTTTTAAAATAATCAACTATCAGCTTTCATCTCAAAATGTCGTTACAGTATGTTGCAAACACTGAAGCTATTTAAAAATGAGAGTATAATGACACTGGTTACAAAATTGTGTTTCACATCCATTTAAATGTCAACAAATGAATGTTACATTTTATGATTAATTAATTATTACTTTCATCTTATAATGATAAAGTGATTAACATATTAGATTTTCATCTTAAAATGAAGTTGCAGTATTTTGCAAAAATACTTTTAAATTGATCAATGAATAAATTACATTGAATGTCAACAAACATAATAAAAACTGAATCTTTTTATGATTTAATTTGTAGTTTTTCGTCTAAAAATGTTAAAATGATTTATTATTATTAGCTTTATTTATAGATGTATTATTATTTTTTATTTATTTATTTATTTATTATTTATTATATTAGCACAACTGTTTTCAACATTGATAATAATCAGAAATATTTCCTGAGCAGCAAATTATCATATTAGAATTATTAGCTTTGATCACAGCAATAAACTACATTTTACCATACGTTCACATAAAAAAACAGCTATTTTGATATGCAAATATATTTAACAATATTCCTGTTTTAACAGTATTTTTAATTAAATAAACTTAGCCTTAGTGAACAGCAAACTTTTGAAGGGTAGCGTATGAAAGGTCCAGTTACGACATTGCTGCGAACCACAAAGCCAAACTAGAACTGACAACACACACAAAGCTGATGTAAAACAGCTAATTTTAAAATAAAATATGTTCTCACTGTCCGCATCTACTGAGACTGCACTCACACTTGAATAAAAAGCTTCTTGTATTTATGAACCACCCTGAGTTGACATCATGATGATTACACCAACCCATCATGACTCATTTCCAGTTTCCATGATCTGTGTATTAATAATTCATCATTTATTCATTTGAAAACAAACTATTTGCTATAAACCACTTCATGAGGCCATTACAGAAAACAGAGCGTATAAATAACTGTGCATTAAGAAAACGCATATAATCTGAACTAAAATGTGACTCAAGACTATAGCTGTTTACATACTAATCAGACAAATCAGAGAAAACAAAGCTGAAGACCCTAAACTTCAATAGCTGTATTTACATACAATATGCTAATAAGAAAAATGAATTAATTCACATAAACATGAGACTATTCGAAGAGTGGTCATGATGAGTGAACGTCTTATTCTCTCTGCTAAATTTCTAACTCAAACTCACGTTTCCACTGGTGTTTGTGTGTCTGTATTTAGTCTAAACATCCTGTTCAAGGCCTGATATCTGCTGTTAGATACCAGCTGCTCTGGGTTCGTGTTTATCTGCCTCCAAAGACAGGAAACGAGTGGCAGGGGTTTCCTGTCAACTAGCGAGTCGACATCTTTCTCAATCTAATGCAAAATTACGCTGCGTTTCATTATCGATGCACATATATATATATAAACACATCAGACAACGTCACAGGGTCAGTTTGATGAAAACGACGAGTAACCGAAATGCATTTACTGTGTTTGATTGCATTTCACGTTCTTTTGAATGGCAGCAAACTGTATACTTTAAGGTAAAACCGCTGTGAATTGCTTGTGCAAGGAAAGGAAATGTCTCTAAGGTCGATGTACCGTGTGGCTCAGAATGAAAGTGTGAGAAACGATGCTGTAAAGAAGGTCTGGCTCTCAGGTCAAGGGTTACTGATTTATCTGGCAGATGTCATAAACTATCAGTATTTCTTTTATCAGCTCATCCCGTCTGTCCATGCTCAGATGATTCAGACAGGAAGGGTGTGAGTTTTATAACTCAGAGCAGCGGAGTAAAATCAGCAGTTTTCAAGACAATTTAGGCGTCATGGCTGATAAATTACTGTTTTAGGGCCCTAAGAAAGCCGTTTTATTTTTTTTTTCCAAATTCCGTTTTTTCTGTTTTCATTTTTCTAGACTCTTTTTTTATGGTTAAATTAAATTGTATTAATTATAAAGCATGTCTAATAAATTTAAATCATGAAACTTACACAATTTAACAGCAATTTATTGAAAGCTGAACAAAATTAAATTAATTTATTTTACATATATACATATATATATATATATATATATATATATACACATATATACATATATATACACATATACATATATACATACATACATATATACATACATATACATACATACATATATGTAAAATAAATTATTTAATTACAATTATAATATAATGATAAACATTACTAGGATCATTACCATTTTTGCACCAAATTGTCGTTATAATAATGTGAAAAAATCTTATTACTTAAATATTATATTATATAAGAAATTTGACATTGAAATATACAAGAAAATGAAGCCAATTACCAGTATCATTACGCTGAAACGCATATTAAGAAGTGATCACATATAATTAGACACTATATAATTACCTAATGACCCGATGCAGATGCTTCTGTGAATGAATGGTGTTCAATGGTACAATTACAACCCACTATACCTAAAGCCAAAACTGTCTTCTCTGATCTGATCTGTGGCCACAAAAGCTTTCATATAGCGAAAACATGATGTTTTCTGATACATGTGAAGCAGATGTAGCTGGAGCCGGAGGAATATGATCCACACTTTACTGAAATAAACAGAACAATAAACACAAACAAACCCCTCATAGCTCTCTTTCCAGCAAACGGCTTCAACGACTCGTGAATCGAGCAAATACTTATCAACACCTACACAACTCCTGCTCAACAGACAGTTATTTTGGTTAATGAAAGAGAGAGAGCGTGGCTCACAGGTGCATGCTGGGTAACACCTGAGGCGTGTGTGTGAAATGATTCACATAACCAGAAACGCAATACAAATATTTTATTACTGAGATTATTTTCATAACAATTAAACACAAGTCTTATTACTGTAATACCAATTTTTTTTTTTACCTTTATTATAAGTGCTATATTATTATATTCCCATAATAGCATTTTTTGTGTTTTTAAAACACTAGTATTTTGTTTGTTTTGTTTTCAAATTAATTTGCATACATTAAAGACAGTGGCAGAAATTGTACCATGATAGTTTTTTAATTTAAATAATATTACATGAATTATATATATATACACTGAGATATATCTCTGCATGCAGCAGTCTTCTGCACTGTTCATTATTCACAGAATCTGACTGCTGAGGTGTGTTTCTGTCTTTTGTAGTCGCTAATGGGACAGAAATTGTGTGAGCGGGGAGATTTTAAAGTGTGTTTGGTGTCAGCAGCGTTAGATTTGTTCTTGTCATTATGAAGGCGATTCAAGTCCGTGTGAGCTCTAATGCCTCATTATATTCACATAATGAATGTGAGTGTGTGTGTGAGTGTGTGTGTGTGTGTGTGTGTGAGTGCTTACCTGAGCTCTCTCAGGATCTCCCTGAGACTCGGCACAAGGCTCCATGTCTGTCCAGATGCCGCCGGTCAACACTGTTCACAGCTCTGCATGTCTGCGGAGACACAAACACATTTACTTCAAGCTACTGTGTCAGGTTGCATGCACTCAAAATAATATTCAAGCCTAATTTTAAGATTTATGTATTTGAATTGCATGTAACATTTCATTCAATTTGAATTACACAGTTTTAAAATAAACTAATAAACTTAATATTTGAATAAGTTTTCATTTTTGTATTTTCCTTTTTTTTTTTTTTTAGTTGTTGTTTCTTAACAACTTGCATCATTTTCCAGCACATTTCTTGATGATATCTGTACACAGACGGCTTTTATTTATTTACAGGTGCTTCAGATAATTTGCTCTTCTTCTCGGTTAAAACGGTTTCTTTATCTGACCGTGATGCCGTCAGTCAAGCGTCCTACTCATGGTGTGAGCGTCCTCAAGGGCCGCACAGACCCGGATTCAACGCATGGCCTGTCAACTGTTCAGACCAAACTTTCAGTGGTGGAAACTTCTGATCTATAATTAGCAAAGTAGGTCACTGCGAGGGAAAAAAAAAAATAGGGGGAGGGAAGTAGGTCACTGAGGGGAAAAAAACGAGGGAGAGAACATAGAGACGGTCCAGGAGGCCTTATGGGCTGTGAAATTGTAACAGTGTAGCGTGACGTGGCTCGATTTACACCCTTTTGTGTGTGTGTGTGTGTGTGTGTGTGCGTGTGTGTGTGCGCGTGTGAGTGAGTGAGTGAGTGTGTGTGTGTGTGTATATATACATACATACAGAAATATTTTTTTGTGAATTGAAATAAAGCTGAAATAAAATATATTAGAAACCTAAATATTAGATGAACAACTTAGATGCCAAGGGAACATTTCTAATTTTCATTTCGCTGAAACAATACAATTACTAACTACAAAATAAAATAAATAATAAATTAAATAAAAAACAATACTGAAATAAACTAAACTAAAATTGAAATAAATTACAAAAAATTACTTCAAATTTAACCAGAATTAAAATGAAAAGTATTTAAAAATGTATAAAAATAAAAGCCAATTCAAAATATTACTAATATTGCTAAAGTAAATAAAAACTAAAACAATAAAACTAAAACAAAAAAAAAAAAAAAAAAAAAAAAAATGGTGCTAAAACTAAAATAACAAAAAATGACTAAAATGTAACCAAAATTAAAATGAAAAGTATTTACAAATGTATAAAGGCCAATTTAAATATTAATAAAATTAAATAAACAATAAATAAAAATAAAAACTAAAACTCAAAACACAAATAAATTACTAAAAAATTTACAAATTAAAATTAATAGTATTAAAGGATAAAAATAAAAGCCATTATTTTTTTTTTTATTTAATTTAATTAATTATATAATATAAATATATATATAATATAATAAATAAAAATAATAAATAAGGTAAAAATGTAACAAAAAAATGAAATGCAAAGTTCTAAAAAAGTAAACAAATAAAAGAAAATTTAAAATATTAATGTAAACTATAACAGTATATGAATAATAAAAAAATAACGCTGTTCTAGAAGCCATTTCCAGTCTCAGACCAGGATGTGAAACTGTTTGGGACTCACAGCTTCGTGACTAGTAAACACAACATGTGTGTGACTTTTAGAGTGGCCCTGTCACATTAACACACCAGCGGGACGCTATCAACAAACAGAAAGTGGCACACAACTGTGCACCGACATGCTTCTAAAACTACATTCATGTCTGTTGAATCTGAATATGAAACACAACTGGAAGCTCGGGATATCACACAATGTCACATTCCTCCAGTACTGGCTGAAACATAAAAAGAGAGAGCGGTTCCGCAATGGGATCACCGACACACCCAACAAACACACGTAAACTGGAAAAGTGTTGCAGGGTCAAGTCCAAGAAGCCGGCCACTTCAAAAAATTCGCGGAAGGCCACTTAAACCACACCGGTGAAACCAAGTGAAACACCCTGACAGCGGGAAGCTTTCGTGCTAGTCTGGGCAACATGTGTGAGTTGCAGCCCTGTCACAGTGAACACACAGCGGGGACGCTATCAACAAACAGAAAGTGGCACACAACTGTGCACCGACATGCTTCTAAAACTACATTCATGTCTGTTGAATCTGAATATGAAACACAACTGGAAGCTCGGGATATCACACAAATATCTCCAGCCTGTGGCTGAAACATATCGGAGGGAGATAATGGTCCGCAAACACACACAAACACACACTGCAGAATGAAACGGAAAGAGTTGCAGGCGTGACATCAAAGGAAACTTCAATGCATTCAGTGAAACACAAAGCCGCTGCAGGTGAACGGCTGTGGAGGGTTGTGCTGGTCTGGGAACAGTGACTGAAGCCGCAGGTGGTCCAGACAACAAGAGAGGAGAGGGATATTTAAATCTCTAAACACCACTCTGTTTATTTAGCACCTATTCTGCTCGTTTAGTATGCTAATTTACCACCTTTCAGTCGCCGCAAGTGCAAATCTTCAGCAGACTTCAATTTTTTCTGCAGGCAATACTGCTAAAATGTTTAATCGCTAAAGCGTTTGCTCTAAAATGGCTATAATAATTAAAAAATAAACAAATAAATGATAATATATTAAATAATGCATAATAATAATAATACATAATTATAATTATAAGTTTTATATACACACTGTATATAATATTATTTCATTTATTATTTACAGTAATTAATTTTTTTTCAGTAAAATTAAAATTCAAGCCATTTTAATTTATATTTCTTAATATATATATATATATATATATATATATATATATATATATATATATATATATATATATATATATACACACATACACACACACACACACACACACACACACACACACACACACACAATTGATCAAATAGTCACTGTTGCCAATTCACTTAAAATACAGTAAAATTTAGTTACAAACAATCAAGGCTTGCTTTCCACACCATTCTTCATAAAGATAATAAGAAATAATTTTATTTAAATGCACCAATATATTTATAAATAATAATAATAATATTTAAATAATATTTAGTTCTATTCGTCTTAACTAAAACATGTAAAAATCATTTAAAAATGTAAAATGCCACAAAGACATCTATGAACTTTTTTTTTTTCAAAATACTAATTGGAAATGGAAATCTGTTTGTAGAAGTGAAACCACAATGGGCGAAATAAACCAGAAGAGCAGCATCAAATCGAATCCTAAATTATCTTTGTGATTCCACACTGAATAATAAAGCAAAAACCCCAAAGGCCTTCTGTAAGTTTCCCACGAGCGGCTGTAGTGTGAATCTAGGAGGCGGCCTGCGACCGTCAACACTGCCACCTACACGCTAACATTCAATCTGTGAGAACATACGTGACAAACTCTGAGCACTTCATGAGAGACTTCAAATCTGTGAGAGAAAATGTCCAAGCCTCTGCCACGGCGGAGCAATGAAAACACATTCAGGTAGCCGGTCTAATTTGATTTAATCTGCATGACCCAGTTTCTCTGCTGCTGGAGGCTTTCGTCTTTAACAGGACAGTTATGCTTTAGTTTTAGAAATGGAGTTAGGTTTACACTATACTTGAGTGCATTCACGTTTATCATTAGGGATGTAACGATTCCCTCAACTCACGATTCAATTAGATTCACGATTTTTTTAATTATTTATTTTATTTTTATTAAACAAAATGATATTTAAGACAAATTATGAATTAAATGTGTCCTTTTATTATTGCTTGGACAAAATGCGGTACATTTCTTTGTGAAATTATAACATAACCATGATAATATACTAATACAGCACTTGTATATTATTGCTCTTTTGTTGGTTTTGATTGCTTCTATTGTCCTATTTTGTAAGTAGCTTTGGATAAAAGCGTCTGCTAAATGACAAAATTTAAATAGAATGTAAATGTAAATAAAACTAAATTGAAATTTTAAAACAAGCCCCAAATCAAATAAATATGTAACATAAAATAAATCTCTTCATATAAACAAATGGCTTTGTATGTGCTCTTTCCATTAAATTAATCCATTAAATGTCCATAAATTTAGAGGCAACCACTGCATTTTAATAATGATCCAAACAAAAATGCTGCATACATGCAACATGAACTGTTTTTAATCTAAATTATATCGTATAATTTAGAAATTTTGAAGCAAAAACAGAATGGTTTGACTTCAGGTTTGTGAAACTATGCATAAAAATATCTGCATGAAACAGCGGACGAGCTGAACGAGACGCAGAGTCACTCTCTGCCAGCAGGTGGCGCTTAAAGCGTTTCCTTGGTTTCTGCTGTAAACAAAGCAGCGCTGCACTTATGAACTTTAATATGCATTATACAGAGGCAAGATGAAAAGAAAAAAATACCATCCAAACTTTTCTAAAGACAGTAAGTTCCCCTTAGACTAAAAACTCCTACACCTAAATGAATCGTGATTTGTTTAGCATCTCAACCAATTTGAATCGTCACATATTTGAATCAATTTTCAACCGGCTCACGGTTTATCGTAACATCCCTATTTATCATGATCTTCAAAAACTTAAATGCTTGAAACTGGATTTTCAGATGCATAGGGTATGAAAAAACATCTCATTATATTCATATTCTAGAGCATTTACTGGAAAATTATGCATTCGAGGTGCAAGCTGAATCTGCTAAGAGTGAATTTTTAGGAGTATTTTACTATACTATATTTTTCATTTTTATTTTACTTAAGTTTTTACTAATTATGTTGTGCATATTTGTCATTTTTAGTAGTTTTTGGTTTAGCACAATAAATTAAAATAAAACTGCGATATAATTTATATATGTTTCAGATACAGTTATTTTAGTATTACTGAGATATTTTTATATTTTTTATTAATATTTTAATTTTCTGTTTTTTCTGTTTTCATTTTACTTTTAAAGTTTTAGTAATTTTATTGTTCATTTTGTCATGTTTAGTAGATTTTGGAATACATTTAAATTAAACTGAAATCGCTATATAATTTATGTTTATCTTTTAAGATATAGTTATTTTAGTATCATTAAGTTTCATTTATAGTTTTCTGTTTTTATGTTTATAATTTGTTTTAGTTAAAGTTTTAGTAATTTTGTTATGGTTTGGTCCTTTTTTTATAAATGTCTATATAGTTTGTATTTATTTTTATTTCAGTTTTAGTTTAGTTATTTTAGTACATCAACTACTTTTGGTACATTCAAGTAACACAATTATTTTAGTGGTTTTAATTTTAGTTTCAGTTAACTACCCTGTTATAGAGATATAGTTTTTGTTTGAGATTAAATGTCATGTTGCAGTTAAAACTGTAATCACAATTTATGACAAAATAACTGCAATAATTTTTAAAATATAAAAATTTGAAATAAAAGGTAAAAAATTATATATATATATATATATATATATATATAACATATTATTGTTGTTAAGCTGTTAAAAATATTAACTTAAATTTTCATTGGGTACTCCAAGAATATATTTACTTCTAAGAAGTTCAGCTGAAAAAAAAAAGCTTAGGAATCCCTTTAATTAAATAACCATACATAGAAGCTGTGATTCATTTGAGTGCTTAATTATTTCAATGAAGGGCATTTTAATAAGTCTCTCAGCTCTTGAATCCATTACGGTGCGGTTTCTCTCAGAATGAGTGCATGTCTGTTCCAGGTGGCAGCAGTAGATAAATGGCGTGCTTCAGTAAAAATATCTTCTTTTCACACATCTCTACACAGACTGCCTCTGTGAGCTCAAGCGACTCCCCCACCCCACCGAGACACTGAACAAACCAGCTCGTATCACACATACTGCTCCATACGGATTCACACAAGCTCATTCAGATCAGAGTCTTATGTTTGTCAAATGGCACAGCTTTTTAAATATCTGAAAGTACACACTTAATAGGGCTGCACAATTAATCAAATTTCTAATCGCGATTACAATTACATATGCCACAATTCATTCAAATCATTCAAAGTCCATTTATGTTATTCTGAGTGCTTGTGGGTTTTTTCTTTCTACATGATATCTTAAGGGTTTTTCCATTGTTTTAATTTTAGTATAACATTATAACACCATGCATTTTTTTTATTATTTAAAGAAGAAACCATATAGTTGACATTTGAGGCTTAATACTATAGAAAAGCAATAAAAGTTTTTTCGGTTTGAGTGTTTTCAGCTTGTTTATTTTCATAGAAAAATATGGCATGCAGTTGCTTTAAACAATTATTTGATCTTTAAATAAATAAATATAATACATACATTATATACATATATATATATATATATATATTAGGGCTGTCAAATGATTAATCACGATTAATCACATCCAAAATAAAAGTTTTGTTTACATAATATATGTGTGTATACTGTGTATATTTATTATGTATATATAAATACACACACATGCATGTATATATTTAAGAAGAATATGTTATGTTTATATATTAAATATATTTATATATAATATAAAATATAAGAATATAAATATATAAATGTATATACATGTAAATATTTTCTAAATATATAATTTATGTGTGTGTATTTATATATACTAGGGCTGCCCCCGACTAAAGATATTCCTAGTCGACTAACACTCCTGCATTTTAGCGATTAGTCGAATAATCGTTTATTTATGATATTAATATAAAAACGTGCGTATATACAAGGAAAGGTATAGTCCAAGTTGAAGTTTAACACTTCTATATGACAGAAAATGCTAAAGCATGATATTAGCGCGTTCAAAATGAAATTATGAAGCGCTTAAAGGACTTACAGAATAGTAAAGCGTTTAAAGTATACAGCGCTTACGGACACAAAAATCAGTGGCCGGAACGTTATAGGCTAATTATAACATAAAAACAGCAATCAGACTGCCTGTGCATTTTAATAATTTATTATCAAAAATACAAACTGTAACAGTACATGTGTCAAAAAAAAAAACAGTTTTGAATAAACTAAACTAAAATTCGTTCTTTAAAATACATTAAATAAACTTATTAGTAACTTAGGCCTAGTACAAAACAAGGCAAAAAACAAAAAAATACTGTAGGGAAAAACGCTGTTTGGTATAAAAATAGTAAAATACAGTGGAAAATTAATATAATTTTTATATTGTTCAAAAGGAAAATTAACAAAAACGAACAATCTAATAAATGGACATGGCACATCGCACAACGCCAAAACTTAGAATAAAAAAAAGGCGGCAAAACAAATCAACAGCCTAAGTATTTGATTAAATTGTTTAGAACAACTATATTTAAGACAAAATGTGGAACAAATAATTTAAAGAACACTAATACAAATCAAAAATATCAGAGCAAAGCCGCAAACTGCCATTAAGACGACGGACGAGTCTTTGACCTGAAACAACAAATTGCAAACATCAGACTAATTTTTCTACAGAAGAAAAAAACAACTTCTGCATTATATAAAAACGAATAAATAAAAATAATATGTATTTATTCATTTGTATAGCCTACCCGTTATAAAAATACCCGGGTTTTTTTTTATATAGCCGAACAGATAGCAAACAGAAACACTACAAAAAGTAAATTAAGCATTCTTACCTAAGCTTTCAATTCGATTTTATTTTTTTTCATATTATGTGAGAGGAACACCAGCTTGTCCACATTGTTGGGAAGAAGGGAGCTTCTCGACTTGTTCACAATGAAGCCGGCCTTTGAAAAGATGCGCTCTGAAGTGCGCTTTGGTATACCGCGAGGCACGAGATCTCGTTGATCTCTCGTTGCTTTGATGTCATGTCATACATGAATAAATGGTAAATGCAACCACTTGGAGAAATCAGACGTCAGCTTCTTATTCTCTATCAGAATTGTGTATTTATTTAGTAACATATTTTATCTGTCATAAGTCTAGTCTCGAGAGTTTAGCTCCGCGTAGCATGTCATCAAAATATAATAATGTTTTTTGTTTGGGAGCTTTTATAAAAATAGAGTTATTATCATTCATTCTAAATGTGACGTATATAGGCCACTGTGGCTACAAATAAACAGAAACAGACTCGACTGAATAAGCAGGCTCATTTTCATAAGCGTTAAAAATAAAAAAATAAAATAGAAATACATTTATTTCTGTGTGATTAATTTTGAGTCCTGATAATTGAATCATTATGATCAATGTATCACTTATAGTAAAACATTGATGCTTTTGAATTTAAATATTTAACAAAGCATGCAAACAAAAGGCCGCTGTTATCGTGTTCGTTTTGTGATCGCGCTAGTTCCAGTGACTTATTTCTCATTAGTTTTCTGATAACTTCTCTTTTGTTGATGGGGTTGCATGACGTTGTTCCTGAGAGGCGTGGTGTAAAGGGCGGGTTTTAGTGACGCGCAGCGGAGCGTCTGGCCCGACTGTGGAAACGCTGCGCTATTCTGGCCTCGTGCTACTGGCCCGAGGCTATTACCCCCGCCCGGCCCGTTTTAAGCCCTGGCTCGCAACTGGCCCGACAGTGGAAATGCGGCTACTGACTGCGCAGCCCTGATTGCGTAATTTTTTCACGTGATTTTTTTTTTGCGACTAACCACCTAATGAAAATGTATTCGACCAAGCCCTCTTCATATCGACTAACGTTTAGTCGACTATTTGGGGGCAGCCCTAATATATACATAATAAATATACCCTGTACACATACATATATTATGTAAACAAAACTTTTATTTTGGATGTGATTAATCGTGATTAATCATTTGACAGCCCTAATATATATATATATATATATATATATATATATATATATATATATATATATATATATATATATATATATATATATATATATATATATTCTATTAGCCTGTTATCTGTCACCGTCTCGTATACGGGACGCCTAGATTTACTTCACTATATTACAATTAAATCCTAATCTAATCATGAGAAACTATATATCGTTGGAAAGGTCTAAGACTCCTAAATAGATATTTTACCAATGGTTTTTGTTAAAAATTAAGTAGAAAAAGGTGTTTTTGCAGCGATGCAATAGAAAACAATTAGCTAAATGATGACCTTTGATTTGGCCTGCCATGCAATATCACATAAGTAGGGAAAAATAAATAAATAAAAAATGCAATTGAAACATCTTCATTTCTAATGTATATATATTTTTAAAAAATTTGTTTTATTTTTTCATTGAAATGTGAATTTTTTTTTCTCTTAGTTTTAATATAATAAAGTTTGATGGGTATTGAAACATTTCAAAATTCGATTTCTATTTACAAGATTTGATTTAATCTTGATTTTCGATTCAATGTCGATTCATTTGGATATACAGGCAATCAGGTACAGTACATTAATTAATTATTCAGTACAATTAACTAATGTAAGCCCTGTAAGTTGGTACATTACCATAATATAAAAGTGATTTGTAAACAACCATTTGAATTAAATGCACATAAGGCAGTTTTTATATATAAATATTTAAGTACAGGTTTAAAAAAAAGAAAAGAAAATGAATATATAATATAGCGCATGTATTTAAAAATTGCTTAATGTTTCTAGCTAACTATCAAGCTATGGACATTGAATAGATTTTACGAGGCAAATGTAAGGTTACATAACAATGTTTACAAGCTTTTATTGATGTGTTTCCGTGGTGGAAACACTGGCTGAGCAATTACATGAGACAACATTATACATTTCAATATGTTATACTGTTTGTTTCAACATCATTTCTAAAGTTCATTCACGTTTATTTCATGCTATAACTAGTAAAGAGGAAGAGATGAGGAAGAGAGGTGCTACAGCGATCTGTGTCGACACATTAAAGAACATCAAAACAGTATTCTTTGAATTTTGTAATAAATTAAGAATTTGAAAGCTGAGACTTTTCATATCAGAACTAAGGACAAAGGTTATATGATTTATTGGACAGGAGGCGCACTACAAATAATGTCAAGTTTTGTTCATGAAATCAACTGAAAACAGAACTAAGAATACATATCGGTTCATTTAAATGAGAATCAATAAAAATTGATAGAACAATATTTTCATCCCAATTCTATTGGATTTAATGCAACATTTACTTCTGGGCCACGGCCCTAAATCAAGTTTAAATTATGGCCCTTCGTATAAAAAAAAATTGCCATAGAAGAACCATTTCAGTTTCCCCAAAGAACCTTTCAGAGAGATTTTTTTGTTCTTAAAATTAAGGATATTTTGAAAATCTAAATAACTTTTTCTCACTTTAATGAGATTGTGCAATGGAAATTTTATAGGTTCTCCATGGATCCATCAAAGCTTTATTTTTAAGCGTGCATTTCCTCATAGTCCACCGCGTTCCCTACCGTTCACCTCTGAGTGAGGTATATTTAGTTCAGCCCACAGAACACGTCCAGGAGCCCCTGACAACAGCTCTCAGCTGGGAATCTGTGCCATGCGGGAGAGCAGGATTCCTTCAGTCCAAACCAAACCTCATTAACATGAGGACCAAGTCATCAGCTCGAGTCTCAGTCACGCTAACACTGAGATTTATCTCATGTAGTTTAAACTGCATTTAACAAGCAAAAGAAATGGTTTAAAATAAGGTTAATTTTAAACATTTTCTAAAACTATTTTTAAAGCCTCTCAAGCCGAGCCCTCAATGATGATATATTTAACAAAGAGAATTAAAAGTGCATTGCAGCAACACGTCTCTTTTCAGATGCACAGATGAACCAGTCAGGGCACGATCACTGGCACACCGAGACTGGCAGGAAATTTGGAATAATTTATCATGCAGGTAATTTATTGCTAACAAGGCAAGAGAGTCATTCATCCACCATTAACGTGACCAGACAGAATTGAGAAAAAAATAAGGTTTTAAATACTCTCCCCATCTGCAATTGGTCATATGAACAGGGAACTCGCCCATGGAACTTGTAGAAAACATGCATGGTTAAATTACTTTTTTTTTTTGTTAACTGAAATATGAAAAACTTGTAAGTGTGAAAGTGAAATGGAAAGTGACGTGTAGCAAAGTATGGTGTTATACTCCATACTTAGAATTTTTGCTCTGCATTTAACCCATCCAAGTGCAGACACACAGTAGTGTGTAGTGAACACACACACACACCCGAAGCAGTGGGTAGCCATATTGCCGCGGTGCCTGGGGAGCAGTTGTCAGTTCTATGCCTTGCTCAAGGGTCTCACTTCAGTTGTGTTATTGAGGGTGGCACAGAAATGACACACTTCACTTGTGTTTATACACTTACTAAACAATAAAGTGCATTCCTCAGCAATAAGCACAAGAAGGTAATGTTTTTAAAGAGATTCCTCTGCACTGCATTATCATTACCATTTCATTGAACAGACTAATGATGAAATACCAGAACTGCAACAGCCATCAGGTAAAAGATACCTCGCCCTGCACGTCTGATGAGAAACACACACACACACACACACATTATTCACACCTGACTGACATGACAGCTCTGAGTTACTGTGCTCTGTCCACACAAGCTCACTTCACTGGAGGAAAATCCACACCATTAACCTCAGATGACACCACAGCACCGACTCTTTACAAGACTGACTGCCGGCAGCGAAACAGACTCAAGAAAAGACATGCTGTGTGCTTAATCATAAATCAAACAACTTATGACCCTGGAGCTGTGCTGCAGAAACATCTCATATTAAGCCTCCCGTTAGGATCTGGCTCTTGGTCTTGTATAGGTCTATGTAAATATTTATATATTTATATTGATTAAATAGTTAAATAACTTCAAAAACATTTTGTGTGTGCAGAAATATTATATTATATTAAATAAAACTAAAACTGAAATAAATAAATATAAAAAATTATATATATATATATATATATATATATATATATATATATATATATATATATATATATATTATATATATATGTGTGTGTGTGTGTGTGTGTGTGTTTGTATGAAACTATAAAAACTATATATAGTTTATATGAAAATATTAAAAAAAACAACCAAAAATAAAAATAAAATAAACTTTATTTTAACTAGTTTCTAAAGCAACATATCTCATTTTCTAAATAAAACTTAATCTGGAATAAAAATGTAGAAAAGCTGTGTGTTAAAAAAAATTATATATATATTGACAAATGCACAACAAAATTACAAAAAAAATTAAACTAATTGTTTTAAAAATATATTTAAAAATATAAAAAATATTCAACTATCAATACTGACATTATAATAATAAATGCATAAGAAATAACTATAAATAATTAAAAAATAACTCCAACAAACAATCACTTCAGAGCAACTGCACGAATCTAGTTTATATTTGAAGCATTGCACAGTAAACTGCTCAATTATTCCCATTTGTAAGTCACTTTGGATAAAAGCATCTGCTAAACGAATAGGCGCAAACGTAGCATCATTGCGACACGTTTCACACAGGCAAGTACTAGGGCTGCACGATTAATCAATGCGATTGTCGAGTGCATCTTATCAGTAAAGCCTGTTCTATGATCAGTAGTAAACCTCCATCAAGGAGCAGCATTTACTACACAGAGCCGTAGTTCACTGACAAGATACACAAAATCGTGTTTATAATCTCAGACGATTTAATCGCGTGACTATGAAATCGAAGAAATTGTTCTACGATTATGAAAGCTGTTTCCGTAGCTTGTCAGTGAACTACGGCTCTGTGTAGTAAATGCTGCTCTATCTGAAAGCACGTAAAAATACCACATTTAATTAACGTTTTTATAAATAAATCCTTGTGAGATGATGTGGCTTCTTACACAGAACAAGGCACGTAACATTATTTCATAGTATTCTAAGCAGTGATAAAGGCGATTTCAATTAGCACTGCATTAAGTACTTGATGAGTAAATGATAAGACGAACTCAGATAAACCATACATTGTCATAGTTGTGTGTTTATTAGTCACGTTGAATCAATTAAAGAAGTTAAATCTTCTGTTTATCCAGCAACTGCTAAAGGGATTTCCTGATTTCTTCTGCGGGGTGTATTTAGAGTTTCAGCAAGAGAGCGCCCTCTAGCCTTCAGATGGAGATTTACTGCTGATCACAGAGCCGTGCTTCACTAAAAGATACGCATGACATTTGCAGCTTCTGCCTAATCGCGACTGCAATTTAATTTTGATAAAACGTGCAGCCCTAGCAAGTACCACTAAAATTTTCAACAGAAAAATCTACTTATGCAAGTAAGAATGTATTACATTCAACCCTTCATTGCAGGAGAGTTCGAAACAGATGTTGTGCATTTCCTGTTTTAAGAGTTTCACACGGGAAACAGTTTCTGTTCTCACCTGATCTCAGTTTCATCTGTCGCATGTGACGTTAAGTTTATGAATCTGCTCATCAAATATTAACATACAAACCGCATCCTTCTCACAAAACAGCAAGAGATCATCGATTCATACATTTCCCAAGGTACAGAGGCCGGTTTTACACTCCGTTCACCCTCCCAAATCAGGAAATGCATGCTTTGAATATCAAACACCCTTCACAGCTTTGACATTCAGAGCCATGTGAAGGACACAAGAGAAACCATAATAAAGGTGATGGATTTAATGATGATTAAAATGCCATTTGAACTGGTATTCAGGAAAAAATTAAGGCGGTTCTGAGAGATTACAACCACCACAGCCTTAAAGGCGTCCATGTCAGCGGGACGGGTCATTAATATAAATGAAGCGTTGCGACTCTGTTGGGGTGCAGAGGGTTTGCACCTGAGCACATGCTTCATGACCAGGCAAAAATAACAGAATTTGTACACTGGACCTTTACAATTAAGATTAAATTATTAATTATTAACAAAGAATCTTTGAATGATTCATCACAAGAGTCTTTAGTTGTGATCAGATGACACACTATGTTTGTTGAAATCCAACTATTATCTCTAATTTGTCAGGAACTTAAATAAAACAAACAAACAAACAAACATTTTTGTTGCTTAAAGTAAGAAACTTTAAGTGAAATAAAATAACATTTATGAAAAAAAAATTATATTCTAATTTCTAAATTTCTAAAATATATACACACACACACATATAATATATATAACTACTGAATTATTTAA
Source organism: Cyprinus carpio (assembly GCF_018340385.1). NCBI lineage: Eukaryota > Metazoa > Chordata > Actinopteri > Cypriniformes > Cyprinidae > Cyprinus > Cyprinus carpio. The sequence goes on from NC_056575.1 coordinate 2,261,137, forward strand.
TATTCTATTTATATTATAATAAATCATTATTTTTATATATAATATATTACATTATATAAAATATATAAAAATATATTTTTATTACTTAACATATTATTTAATAATAATATTACATTATTTTAAATATGTCAATATTATATTAATACTGAGATTATAACATATAATTCTCAATAATT